>NC_060283.1:15287189-15309903 GCF_021613505.1 Equus quagga | reverse complement strand
CCACCCTTGAGTAGCAAATGTGATGGCACTTATTCATCCACAATCCCGGAGTGACTCTAACAGAAGAAGGACTCCATTTTAGACAGGAGGCACCTGAGGCTCAAGGAAGTCATTCAGCTAGGAACTGACCAAGATGGGCATGGAACCTATCTCGTGACGCCAGTGATGTGCTGGTAAATCTTTAACAACCAGCTCTGGGGGAAGGTGAGAAGGCAGAGGGACTAGTAGAAGTTTCCAATTTCCTTGGTGTAAATTCATCCACCATGAGAGATTTCAAGCTACAAGCATGAACTCACTCAACATGGAGTTGGGAAGAGATGTGCATAGTCACTGGTTCTCCTGAACCAGTACAAGCCAGCTCCAACTCATCACCACCTGCCTAAGGTCACCTCAGCTGCTGGGATAAGACTTGAGGCTGGCCGGTGTACCCTCGAGGCCAGCAGAAAGAAGTTCCCGTACCTGGGAGTTGACCCCTCACTTACCAAGCCCATCGTGAAACCTCCAATCCACGCCACACCTTCGTCGATACCTCTGAGCAAGCGCTGGAGGAGATACTATAAGATGTTGTGGTGTATGGAGACAAGATGGCCTCAGTAGCTCCTCCTGCAGACATGCTGCAGAGAGAAGAAGAGGTGGTGTAAAGAATTCACTCTCCTTTTACTCAAGTCCATGAGTCTCCAGCAGAGAGCCTTACATCCCTTTTCAGTTCATAAATCAGGACCTACTTGCCCCCCTCAATCTCATCGCTTGCTCCTCTTACTGCTGTCAGCAACTTCTTGCAGAAAATAATAATAATACTCAGAATCATTATAGCCCCCATTTATTGAGCGTTTACAATGACCCAGGGACTATTCTAAATACTTTCCATGTATTATCTCATGGAAACTTCACCAGAAGTCTAAGAGCTTGGAACTATATATCTCCATTTTACAAATGAAGATACTGAAGCTCTGAAAGGTGAAGTGACTTGCCCAGGTAACACAGCCATTGACAGGCAGAGCCAGGATTGAACACAGGGCTATCTAATACCAAAGCCTTTGTCCAAATAAGTGGTTCTCAAAGTGCAGTCTCCAGGCAACAATATCATCATCACCTGGGAGTGTGCTATAAATGCAAACTCTTAGGCCCCATCACAGACTTGCTAAATCAGAAATTTGGGGGATGGAGCCCAGAAATCTGTTTTGTAACAGATTTAATATCGCTAGGAGATTCTGGTGCACATTAGGCTTTGATAACCACTAGTCTAAATGTTTATGGAACAGGAGTTTGAATCCACTCTCTTCTTCTCCATCAGATCCTCCACAGTCACCTTGCTGCCACTCACCTCAGTGTCACTAAACGTCCTAGGAGTTCGCACCAAGAAGTAGCTGCGGGCCTTGCACCCAGAATGGCCAGACAGTTGAACTGTTTCCTCTTCCCTGGGGCACTGCAAGTCTTCACCTAGGGCTGCTGGGTGCAACTCCATGGCCTGCTCATCCTCAAAGGTCTCTTGATTGGTGGAAGCCTCAGCCTCCTCTCCTTCTGACTGAATCACTTCCTCTGTTAGGGCCAACTCTCCCTCCTGCTCCCCTGAACCTTCCACATCCTGGGTCAGGTCTGCCTGTATCTCTCGGACGTCCAAATTGGGGTCATCATTCTCTGAAAAGAAGAGGTAACTTGCCTTCAGTGGGGGGCGGGCGAGGCGGGGGGTGCAGTCCCTTTCTTCCAGGACAATGGACAGCTCTTATCCCACTCAAGCCTTCCTATGGACGCCACCTGGCGCCAAGACTTTAACAATCTCGGAGGCATTGAGTGAGGCTAGAAAAATGGATGAGAACCTGACTTCTAGCTGACACCACAGGTGTGTATTTTAGGGGTGGGAGAATGCACCTGTGAGAAGCCCTTCACCTACACAAGTGGGTGGTTTTTCTTTGTGAAGCAGCCCTGATAGAAAGTTCAGGTCACAGTTGTGAGTCCAGAAGAAATCTTAACAGAGATGAGCTGGGTCAACTGAAGAGGGGAGGCTGTGGCCTCGGCCCCACCAGTGCAAAAAGGGTGCAGAAAAGAGGAGAAAAGAGAAATATAGATGAGACGAGAAGGGGAGGACTTACCCAGATGAAGAGCAGCAACTGTCCCCAGCAGGAGAAGGGGCAGGAGCAGAGGGCATTTCATATCTACTCAGTCTTGTGACAGGGACACAGCTCCACCTTGCCTCCCTGGGTTGTCCAGTATGTCTGCAAAGCCTCTGTCACACGGCAAAGAAGAAGAGTTTGTTTAACTGGTTTATTAAAGGGCCAACTAGAGAGCTTGCTTCTTGTCCAATGAACAGGCCCTGAGCTGGAGAATAAGGGAAAGGACATGAGGGTGTTGGCTCAAGGTCAAAAGTCCCTTTTTTCCTGAGAACTCCATCAGTGCTCACTGGAACAACACTTAGCCCAGACCCTGTAAGAACAGGTCTGCTCAGGACCAGGGCCAATTTCACTCACAGTGGAGAAGAAGAGGGAAGGAGAGTAGCCATTATGGTCCGAAGGACAGACCTCTGAGGTATTTGCCAGATAGGGTCCTGCTTCCTCCCAAGCCCTGGACCCCTCCTCCATGGGCAGCCAGGGGAGCACTCACCTTCTGAGAGTCTGAGGCTCTGCTCTCAGTGTCTCTGGCTCTTGGGCCCCAGAGGCAACCCTTATACTGGGCTTTTGGGGATGTGGGAAGAGACTCAGGGTGGGGTGCGGGGCATTGGAGCTGATAAGGGGTTTTCTCAATCGTCTCCTCCCTGAACCCTATTGTCTACTATGACTGCAGGGACTTACCTCCTGGGGTCTACTGCCACCCACCCTGGTGTGCTTGAGAAGACCCCAGATGTATATTGTCAAGGCAAAGTTGTTATTATTGCCCCTAAATGGCCCCAGTCTGAACAATACTCCTTAACCCCGGGAGCAGCCTCCCTTTGGTACATATCCCAACAAATGGAGTGGAGAATCCAGGGATCTGGGAGACCATCACAGGAGGAGGAGGGAGGTGAAGGGAGCCTCAGTCCCCCTTGGCCCTTATCTAGAACAAGTCCTTTATATGCATTGCGTCCCTGAATCTTCACTTTCATCTCATTCCCATTGGGACATGTGATTATCGCTACTTCACAGACATGAAAAGTGAGATTCAAAGAGGGAAAGTGACTGGCCGAGATTTCACTGCAAGCAGGTGAACCAGGATTTCGAAGTCTGTTTGGCTCTACAACCTCTGTCTCTCTGTCTCCCCTCCCTCCCTCCTTTCCTAACTCTCCTTGTCCCTCTCCCTCCCTTTCTCACCTTTAATGTGTGAAAGACCTATGCTCTTTCTTCTGCACTGAGGATCTAAATCAAGATTCTCAACCTTTGCACTCTTACCATTTGGAGTCCATTCGTTGTTGTCGGGGGCTGCCCTGTGCATTGTAAGAAGTTTAGCAGCATCCCCAGTCTCTACCAATTAGATGCCAATAACACCTCTCCAAGTCATCACTATCAAAATTTTCTCCATACATTTCCAACTGTCCTCTGGGGAGTAAAATGGCACCAGCTGAGTATCACTGATCTAGAATGTGCCATTTTGTCCAACCTCAGGTCATATCTTCTGGCAAGGCAGCATCAACTTGAATGGAAAGCTTCATGCAGAGTCATTCAGACATCGGTGGACCACCTTCCCCACCCCACCCCACTCTCCATCTCCCTCCAGCCGTCTACCACCACAGGGTCAGGACTAGGGGGAAGTGAGTGATGCATTCATCTCGAGTGCAACATTGAAGGGAACACTACAGAATTCAGTAGTCAAGGCAAGTAATATTTCAATGCAATCTTTCTTAAAAGTCAAAATAAATGCAAAAATATCAAAATTTCCATCAACCAAGCTCCAGCCAAATTCAGTGCACTCCAAGGAAAGACTAGCAAGTGCTAAGCGGTGACTTTGCTGGGTATCACTGCCAAGAGCTAGTGGACTTGTCAGGATGGAGGACTCAACTCTGTGACCTCCTGGTTTTCCTCAGATTCCAGCCCAGTCCCCCAGTTCACAGGGAACCAGGAACAGGTAACTCAGAGGGTGAAAAGGCCTGGATTTCTTCCTCTCCTCTGCTCTCCCAGGGGACCTACAAATGGAGAAGTATCAGAGAGGTCATTTCTGGGCCTGATTGCAGAGTAACCGTCCTGGCTGTTATCTCCCCACCCAAGGGACCGGACCCTCAGCTTATCTAGCTGACTGAGGGGATTGGCCAATTCCAGGGCCCCCAAACCCTGGTCTCTGGGTTTCAAACTTCAGATCTCTTAGTGGAGGAGGGGATAGAGGACTAGACATCCTTCTCATTGTTCTCCCCCGTCCTGGGACCGAGGTCAGGGCATCATTTCACTCCGTGGTTGTGTTGACCAATAAGGTGAACTACTCCCATGAACCAGCACCACGACAAGCTTTGCACGCGTTTTTTCTTTTCAACGTCCATGTTTCACAGATGACGAAACGACATCTCAGAGCCCTTATACAGGTGCCCAAGATCACACAGCAAGTCAGAGACAGTTCTAAACCAGAGACAGGCTCCTTATGCACTCACGACTGCCTTCCCTCTGCCTCCTCTCACTCACCTCCCTTCTCCACAGCCTGCTCCTCCTCTGCATTGACCCAGTTTTCTTTGCATATGAACCCTGGGAAAAGTCATTCCAATGATTTGCTCAGTCACCACAGTGATGCCTATCTAATTTAAAACTGGAAATAACATTTTTAAAAGTCTACCATGGGCCACATATCATGCTTCATTCAGGCTTTTACATCCATTATCCTACTTAATTAGTCACTAAAATCATCCTACAATCTGGTATTGCCATCTCTAGCCTATATATCTACTACAAAAGCTCAGAGAGGTTGAATGACCCAAGTCCACACAACTCATAAGAAGTGACATGTTGACCCTGCTCTGTCTGACTCCCAAGTCCTTGCTTTTTTTGACACACCCAAATGTGTTACCTCCAGACACTCTAGCTAATGGTGCCAACGTTTTCAACGTCCGTCAACTTCCAGGTCTCTGGCTTACTGTTTGCATTTATGTTCATAGGGTTTTCAAACTCTGCCTCCCCAGAGTCTGTCCACCCCCACATTGTGTAGAGGGTGTGTCTTGCCATCTTGAGAGGCAGTGTTGTGTGATGTATAATGAAATCACAAGTCCCAGAGTCAGCCCTCTGTGTCTCAGTTTTCTCATTTGTAAACTGAGGCTAATGCCAGAACCTACCTCTAATGAGATCAGCTTCAGTACGGCTCTCAGAATTGTCCCTGTCAGATGGTGTTGGGAGTGGCCCTTGTCAGGAAACCACGGCTAGAACTGTGACCCTGATCAACACACAAGCCCTGAGTGTTGCTTGAGCTCTGCACTTTGCGCGATGTGAGGACTCCACAGATTCCATTGTAAACACACCATCTTCCTTTCACAGAGCTTAGTTAATATCTAAACTAAGATAAGAGAAAGAAAGAAAATTTCTTGGAGAAAGAAAATGCACACAGAAACCCGTATTTTGAAATGTAAAGCCAGTGCCCTTATGTCATTATTTTCATTTTCTACAACATTTTTTGTGGATGTATAACATGCATTTTGTCAAGTATGGTACACTGCTCAGGGAAGTTTTACAGAGTGAATGCTTCCACATAACTGTGCCCACAACAAGATGCAGAACGTTCCCGGGAACCCAGACGTCTCCTTCATGCCCCTTCTTGACATTAATCCACCAAAGGGGATCTCCATGGACTGGAAGTCACACTTCTGTCACAACACACGCCCCCAACAGAAGAGATTTATGAGGGACAACACAAAATCCACCTACCGCCTAGCACAGAGCCTGGCACCTAGTAAATGCTTAATAAACGGGAGATTTTGTTACTCTTTTTATTAATATAGGAATAGAGGGAAGTAATGCCTTCCCACACCAGAATATAAAGTCCGTGAGGGCAAGGAGTGAAAATTCTCCTTCAGCTACATCCTCCACAGTACCCAGCACAGGTCTGAATCCATAACAGTGTTTCAGAATTCCATCATCTTTGAAATCCACAGACTGTTGTGGTAAATTGCAATATTACAATGGACCTGCTTGATTTCTATCTGTTTCTCAATTTACTGTGCAAATCTGAGCAAGTAGCTTATCCTATCTGGCCCATACTCAAAAATGAAAGGTCTTGATTGGCCTCTCTCTATGACCTTGGTCCCATCTGTAATTCTCTGAATTTGAGGGGTCCTGGAGGAAAGGGGCTTCAGGGCATTGACCCCTTACTTTCTGCTTACCTCCCTAGTGGAGAGAGGATTCAGAATGCCTTCCTTCCTCATCTCTGATTGGGACACCCTCACCTCAGCTAGGTTGGAGTCCTATGCCCCAAGATGAACCCAAGGTTAATGGAGTCCATCCTGCCCGCCTCCCCCTGCGCCCTGCACTGTGCTCCATCCCCATAGGATCATGTTCTGGAGGGGAGAGCAGCCAATGCCTCCATCCAGAGAATCATAATGGTTAAAGGACCATGCTCTAGAGCAGATAGTAAAATAACAGCTTTGCTCGCATTTGGGTATTCAGCCTTGGGCAAATCTTTTAATAGGTCATCCCTTCTCTGAGCCTGGCTCTGTAAGATGGGATAATAATTGTTGATCACACAAGGTCATCTCTGTATAGTTCCTGCCACAGTAGGGAGTACTTTGTGAGTGTGTAATAAGTGGCAAAAATTAGTGGATATTGTTGTGCTTATATTATAAACAACTGTATGTTCCCAAACAGTGTCCTAACATATTCCCAGGCCTTATATAGAGTTGACCATAGAGCAGGTTGTCTGACATTGGGTTTCCCAAGGAGAAGATCCTGAGACAAGGACTTGTGTGCCAATTTATTTGGGAGGTGCAAGGGCACTAGTAGCGAAGAGAATAATTTACAAGAAAGTATGTGTTGTAAAGACAGCTACCTCCCTGGGTAACTGGAAGTTAATTCCACTGTGAAACAGTGGCCAGGACATGCCTTAAAATTTTTGCACCTGAGGGGCAAGGGACTGGGGTGTGCATACACCCACTCCTGAGAGTTGTCGGTTGTTCCTGGGACGTGCTAATTTTCTAGCACATTAAGGAAACCACAGACTGTAGGAGAGGCCAGGACATTGATGGTCCATCATGAAAGATTCAAGAGAGATTGGTGGGGTCCTGCCAGGATCTGTACACCGGCACCCAGTAATTGGGCATTCTATGAAAAGAGCTAGCTGAGCCCATTCCTCTGTCTCCAAGACTGCCCCACAGACCCCACCCCACGTTTCATCCTCCTTGACAGCAGTAACTTCTGGCTCCTTTCGTGAAAGACAGTAGAGTCACCGTAGGGCAGAAAGTTCAAGATTGAGGCTAAGCAGAGTGGATCAATGATCAGAGGAAACAGAAATCAGTTTCAGGAAAGTAATTTTATTCCTGGGTGGTGGAGGAAGGGGCATCAGGCACGGGAGGGGAGGCAGGGCCCCAGGAGGGGGCGGCTCTGAACTCCTGACTGGGTCCTGCTAAGTAGAAACAGACACAGAAGGAACGCCTAGCAATGAGGTACTCTCCAGCCACCTTCTGTGAAGGCAGAACAAGAAGGGCCTTCAGCCTCTTGTTTCCCCTGACTTAGCCCCAGGAGGGTCTTTCCCCCTCCCCACCGCACACTTCACTGGAAATGAAGTTTGAAGATCCAGAAGGCCTCTCCCTTGGAAGGTCCAGATCTTCCTAGCACCACCTCCATAAGCCCCTCCGACCTCCCATGCCTTGTCATCTTTCATCTCCACTTCCACATCACCTCGGTTCCACATGGACACACAGCTGCCACCAGAGCCCAGCTGCTGCCTGAGAGCCCAGTACCAAATATTCCAGGCACTGCCATCAACCCAGTAAAAGTGCCGGCAGCTGCCCTAGAGGAGAGAGCAAGGGAGAAGGTGGGCTTGGAGCATAAGACAAAGGGAAGGCAGGTAGGTAGAGCTGGAACTGTCCCTGTCTGATCCTCCTGCTGCCTGCTGGGCATTTGCCTTCTCTGCTGGACCATCATGGACACAGTCCTGGTCAACCAAAATGTTTATCCACAGTGATCAGCACAATTAGATTCTATGAATCCTCGTGACACACTCATCCTTCTGGCCCTGACAAGAGGTGGGACAGGAGTTTCAACCCCATTCTAGAGGTGAGGACCCAGGCTCATAGTCCTGCCCAAGTCACACAGACATTCAGAAGCTGAGCAGAACTTGAACCCAAACCTACTCATCTAAAACCTTGGCTGTTCCCGATGCCTACGTTGCCACCTTGCTCTCGTGTCCAGGTGTCCAACTCACCCCAATTCTTCAGAGGATCAGAGAGCAGAAGCACAAAGAAATCTGCAGCAAGTTGAGCACTGGCTTGGGTCAGAAGGGGCTCCCCATTTAGATCTGGGACCCCTCTTACCAAGCCTGTGTTCATGCCTGAAATCCAGCCTTGACCCTGGCTGACACTTCTGGCTGGGCACTGGATGTGGTAGGTAAAGATGAGGTTATGGATGGAGACGAGTTTGCCCCAGTAGCACCTCTGCCAAGTATACTGCAAGGCAGGATAAGGGAGGAAAAATGGGGTGCCCCTCCTCAGGAATACACATGATGTTAGCCTTGGGTCTTGCAGTCTCCACAATTCATTCTCCCACTCACCAAGCCAGTCAAACAGCCATTTGAAGACTGGAGATCAAAATGTAACTACTGTTTCCACTTGACCCTCACCTCTTACGCCCTCTTACCCACCTCTAAAACCTCTGAGAGCCTCAGAGCCTTCTGACACCCCCAGGGTCCTCAGTGAGGAAAATAAACAGGGACTCAGATGCCAGACACATTCCCTCCATGCCCTTCTCCCCACCCCGGCCTCAGCATCAGCCACAGGCCACTCACCTGAGCTTGACTAAACGTCATGGCTCTCACCACCACAACAAAGCGGCAGGTCTTGCATCCAGGGATGCCCACCTGTTTGACTGTATCCTCTTCTTTAAGGCACAGAAAGTCCTTGTCCACCTCTTCTAGGGCTGAGACTGATTTGACAGCCCCCTCTTCCTCAGGGGCATCTTCATCTCCAGAGCCTCCCTCTTCCTCTTCCTCCAGCAGCGTCAGTTCCTCCATAGGAGCCTCCATTGTCCCATGTTCTGGCATCTCCCCATCCTAAGGCAGGATCTCACCTCCCAAAGGGCTCTCAAAGATGGACGTTTCAGTCCCTGGTAGACAGAAAGTCCAACTGCACCCCCTCACATCTTTCCTGTTCCTCTCCAGAACCATGGACAGTTCCCTCCTTGCCCTAGCCATCAGAATGCTCAGCCTTGGAAAGAGAGGAACCTAGAACCAAGCCTCCGTGTGGATAACCTAGCCTCCCACATGAGGTCATGGGGTGAAGATCAAGGACTTCACATCAGGCCATTGTGGGTTTGGGTACTGATTCCATCATCTACTAGCTTTACTTCATTTGCAGTATGGGTATACAATACTACATTCCCCGTGGGAAGGCTATGCGGATTAAAGGAGATAATGCACAGAAAATGCTTAGCACAGTACACTAGGTGAGCTCAAAGTAAAAGAAAGTCATTATGGTGATCATCATGGGCATTATCTATAAAGAACAAAATTGATAATGTCATAGTATAAATGAAGCTGCAGATATGCAGATGCCCCAAGGGGTCCTTTTAACTCCAGGTTCTACAGTCTCTGTTCCTTTAAATGCAGACATCTTGCAATAGAGGATGGCCAGCAAAAGAGGTGGCTTTGTGACTCTGACCCTACATACTCTAGAAAGGAGCAGAGGAGAGAAAGAAAGACTGAAGACTAAGGAGACTTACCCAGATGAAGAGCTGAAACTGCCCCAGATAGAACAGCCAGAAGCCAGAGTTTCATCTTGGCTTTTCCCTGCAAAGGGGAACATAGTTTGTCAAACACACACATACACACACACACACACACACACCCCACAGCCACACCATTAGGGGACATTGGGAGTGAGGTAAAGAAACAGCAGGTATGAACAGAAGCCAGGATGGGCCAGAAAAGCTAATGCTGAGCCCAGCCTTTGATTCTCCAGGATCCTAGCACTTCTTTCTGAATAGAATGAAGCAGACCATGAGGGGCAGACAAGGTTGGCTTTCCTGTGCACCTGAATGTGAAGAGGGGAATATTATTTTTGTTTTGTACTTAATAAGCCCCTCACAGTCTCTGAAACAAAGAGAATCCAGAAACAATGATTATTGGCCTTCCTAGGCCACACAGCACTTGGAAAGTGGGTTCCCTCCTCAAAGCTCAAAAAGCCACATGTGCATCTCTGCCTTCCCCAGACAAGGAGAGCTCTCGCATACCTCAGAAGGAATGTGAAAGGTAGAGGATGAGAATTCCTGTCCCTGCTGACACCCTTGAAACCTGACAGCCACACACAATCCCAGCCAGCCCTCCAGAACCTCCCAGCCCAGGCCAAATGCCTCGCAGGAGATGAACATTTACTTGGAATAAGTTCCACTACACCAGAAAGCACTTACCTGCCCAGAAGTCTTCCTGGGTCCTGAGGAATTCCCAAATCCCAGATCTTCCTTCTCTCCATCCCACAGTGGCATTTTATATAGGGACTTTGGAGGAAGTTCCCCAGAGGAAGGAAAGTTTACCACAGCCTGTGGGAGGTGGGAGGGCTGATAAGAACCCTTCATTTCTTCACTTCCTTGCGGAGACCACTCATTACCCTCAAGCTTCTCTCCTGTCACCCCTTTCAGGAACCTGGAGCACCACTCTCAGATGTCTCAGAGCCAGTGGTTCCTATCCTGTACTGCATTTCAGAATCTCCTTGGGAGCTTGTCCAAAATGCATGGTTCTCCTGCTTTATTGGTGGGAACTTGAACTGTCATAGAAGTTTTAACCCTGAAGTATGTTTCATTAGCTTCACAGTAAACCTGCCTCCAGGAATGTTGGAGTGTGGGCATAACCAGGAGGACTTAGCGGACATGAACTTAACTGTAGATGAGGGCTGGCCCCTCGAAGGAAAGTGCAGAGAAAAGGGGTGTGGGCAGCTTTGGGAGTAGTTTGGGATGATCAAGCAGTGGGCACTTGCAAAGGCCCAACACCAATGATCTCCCACCGCAGGGAGAGAAGGGGTACGATTCCCACACACAAGGCCCATCAGCCTTCAATGACTCTGCCTTCACCCCTCAGCTCCATCCTCAGGATGGTGGGATAACACCACCCCAGGAGCAGCCTCCAGAATAAGGCCATGTCTGGATATCTGATCAGCAGACACATCAATGAAGATGACACTGCATTCTCCAACCAGGAGGCCCACAGCCTTTCCCAGTGAATTCAGCTCTCAGGAGCCTGGGCTGGGGCTGAGGACGTTCTCTGAGGAGGAGATGGAGGCAGCGGTGTCCTGGAGGGGTCCTCTTCCCCAGCCCTCTCTTTTCCCAAACTGGGCTGGTCCTCCTGTGGGTGCATCAGCCCATCCTGGCCTGAACCCGTGTGTGTGAGCCTGACACTGTCTTCCCACAGCTCAACTAAGTTAGTGCTTTTGTATGCTAGACTTCGGGTTGACATCAGTACTGATAAAATAGCTAACTTGTCTCTCCTGCATCCTGGTGTCCTCAGCACCGTCACCAACATAGCCACATGGACCCGCACACAAACCCTGGCGAGCTTGCTGTGGTTTGTTATTAATGCTATTTCATAGAAGAAGAAATGTGCAATACATGGAAATTCAAACTGGAACCCATGCTCATTCCTACCACTACACTACTTACTTCATAATTCTGCACAAAATCCAACATTTAGTGACAACCTGCCATTGCCAGGCCAAGGGCTAAATGCATTACAGATGTTGCCGTACTCAACTTTTATTTTATTGAAGAAGAAAGTGAGGCTTAGTAAGGCTAAAAAAATTGAAATGTAGAACTGGGCCTCAGACACAGAGCTTTGTGATTCTGGGGGCTCGGATTCAGACTTCTGTGCTATGTCTGTCCGGGAAAAATTAGGACATTCCTGGGCACCTTCTTTTCTATAGGTGCTGGGTTAAACCAGGTTCTGCTGCAGTAACAAGTAGGCTGCGAAATCTCAAGGTTTACTACACACAGCAGGTCAGACAGCCCCTTCCATCAGGTATCTATGCCTTCAGGGACACAGGGACCCCCAGATCCCTGTGGCAAGGACAGTGAGAATGGGAAGAGCATAGGGGGTCATTTAAAGGCCAGGCCTGGAAGAGACTTACATCATTTCCTCCTACATTGCATTGGCCACACCTAGTAGCATGCTGCAGAGCCCAACTTATGCAAGGAATAACAGGAAACACAGTCTACCTCGGTCCCCAGCAAGAAAAAAATGGTGAACATTGCACTCTCTGCTTCCTTATCTCCTTTTCAATGGCTTCTCTTCTCCACAACTGCCCTTTCCCAATGCCACTGACAGTGACACACATCCTCGCCTTCTATGTTTCTTCTACAAATCTTGTTCTCGGCAAGCTATCAATCAACCTCCCAGATGCATTAAGAGATAATACTCTTAGGGGTTTCTTCTCCTAAGAGTATTTGCTTTTTAATCAAAGGCTATTCAAGATTGCAAGGACTTAAACAACCAAAGGAATGAATATATAATGGTTGAAGTCGAGTCCAATAACAGACAGTGCTGGATATTTGAGGGACACCTTATCTACACTTGCCTGCCTCAAGCAAGCTTCAATCTGGAGACGTCTAAGCCCCCTTCTCTCCCTGCCATCCCTCTACCTCCAGTCTTGGCTTGCAGGATATTGGGTGACTGGGATTGGCTAGAACCAAGTCCCCAACAAGGAGTTAAGTGGGCGCTTGCCATTTAGCCAAAATCCCAGTCCCAGAGCTCCCTATGCAGATCTTCCTTTACTGCCTATCCCTCCCACCTCCTACAGTCAGATTCCACTGTTCTTTTAGAAGCAGTGTCAAGAATTAGCCTGTTGAGGAGTCGGCCCTGTGCCTCAGTGGTTAAAGTTCCACACACTCTGCTTCGGTGGCCTAGGGTTTGCAGGTTAGGATTCTGGGTGTGGACCTACTCCACTTATGGGCCATGATGTGGAGGCATCCGACATACAAAGGAGAGGAAGATTAGCATAGATATGAGCTCAGGGCGAATCTTCATCACACATACACGAAAAAGAATTCGCTTGTTGCAGTATGCAATGCAGGGACCTGGGTGGAGGCTTCACCCCCAGGTAGCCCCCGTTCCATGCCCTTGGGGAGACTGGCATGCTGTGATTAGCAGCTTCCTGACTCAATCTGCACCCAAGGCTGAGGGACACACCCCTCTGTGGAGGACAGGCCTCTTCACCAGAAGCAGTCCCTGAGGTCAAGCATTGGTGAGATCCATGGCAAGCCCAAGACCCGTGGTCCCGTTGTCAGAGGCCCGCTCATATTCAGGGAACTCAGCCCTGCTGCTTCTTCGCCACCCGCCTCCCCTGGGGTTCTCCACCCTGTCCTGTTCCACCACCTCCAGAACCTTTATAAGAAAGCACATCTGGGAGACTGCTCTTTTAGTTCCTGAAACTCCACATCACATCACATACCTGGACAGGCACACACGTGTTCACACACAAACATAGACCTGTACACAGGTGTGCTCAGACACACACTAACACGTATACACACCCCAAAACATACTGGCCAAAGACACACAAGTACACACATGCGTGCACACACGGATTCAGGCATCTTACGGTGCAGAGCTTCATAGGTGTCCACAGACACACAGGCTTATCCGTAAATACACAGAGATGTACAAAATGTACAGCCTCAAACAGCACACAAATACACACTGACTCAAAGATTTACACACATTTACATATACAGATTCACACATACACAGATACACACAGGTATACAAAGAGTGACTCACTTACACACCCAAATACATATACACGCATGTGCACGTGCATCTCCAGAAATATTTGTACCTTCTCCCTGTGCTCCATGTAGAACGACACCCAAAGAAGTATTTCTGTCTCAGAGTGCCCCCCTCATTCTCTCCCCACAACCCAAGGCTGTCTGCCCTCTTAATACCCAGTCTCAGGTCTGAACTTCTGCTTCCTCAACCCCAGATCCTACTGGGAGCCAAGCATCCTGCCTCGAACAAGGTAAAGAGCAGCAACAGTTCTCTCTCTCAATGTCCCCTGGGTCAGAGAACAAGGAATGAGGGAGAGAAGCTGAGGCCTGGGGCTGTAGACACAGCATAGGAGCCACAGGCTACCAGATATCCTGACTGGCCCCAAGGCCCTCCTGCTGGGAGGCACCTCCATCTTGAGAATGTAGCCCCTTTAGGGAGGTAGGCTGCAGATGTGGGAGAGGGAGAAGGGTCAGGGAGTGGGAAGGACAGCCACCCTCCTGGGAATGGAGTGGGGAACAGATCTCAGAAGAAGTTGGGGCCTTTCAATTCACCCACAGTGGCTGGAAGAATACAAAATAGAGGCGACTATCTGAGGCCAACAAGATAGAGGACTAGAGGGACAGGCTGCCACCAGACAAGACTACTAACTCCTTGCTCCCAGGTGCTTATCCACAAGCCATCTCACTACTCCACCCAATCCTTTAATCAGCAAGATCGCCTCCGTTTTGGAAAGCCACCCCACTCCCACCCCACCCCACACTCCATACTGAATCCAAACAAAGCAAGAGGGCCAGTTCCCCACCTCGCACCTAATGGGATCTTCCCCAGAGCCTGGAGGGGAGGGGTGGGAATCCCGGAACCAGGGCTGAAAAGGGTCCTCCAGAGTCCATGCTCCGCCCCCAGGTGGCGCTGCAGCCGAACACCTCCAGTTCCCCCCCCCACCCCCCCCCCCCCCCCCCCCCCGCCCCCCCCCGCCTTGCAGGAGTGAGTGATTCCAGGCGTTTCCAACCCCGGGGATTCCTCCAAAGTGAGCAGTGAAGAAACCAGTCAGGAGATGCTGTGGGAAGTCTGATTTTATATCCAGGAGGGACAAGGAGACCAGCCCAGTGTCCAGGGGACAGACAGGAAGCTGTGAAGGGAGGAGGCTCCAAGGCAGGGTCTCCGTGTCACCGGCTTAGGAGGAGCAGATGAAGGGCAGACGCGTTTCGCAAGGAGCTCGTCGCCAGTAACCATCTGGGAGAACAGAGCACAGTGAGGTCAGCTGCCCATCTGAGTGTGGCTTGTGCCCCGCTCCTTCCCACCTCAGGCACCTCATACCCTCCCTTGCCTGTGTCTCAGCTGGCCAGAGGCAAAGCAGGGATGTGAACTGGAGCAGTCTTACTCCAGCGCCTATGGTCTTAGCCATTGTACTAAGCTCCCTCACATCCCTCATCCATGCTGTTGGAAGCTGGAGAACTGTCTGTCAGCCATCCCTAATTCCACCATCTTTCCTTCATCCCTCATCCACAATTAAATTCACATCTGCTACTCTCATCTGTTGCCCTCATATCAGGAGAGGGAAAGGACGTCCCCCTACCCCAGGCCGTAAGATAGAAAGCCCGCATCTAACCCCCACACAGGACACCCCATCACCTGGTTTTGCTTTGAGGAATCCTTCCCTACATCTCAGCCCTTCTCACACAGAGGACGTTGGCTCTCCAGTTGGGGGGAGGGTGTGAGTTTCGGAAAGTGTTTGAGACAGCTCAAAAGGACAGTATGTAAGAGTCCACATTGCCCCCCTTCCCCTTTCCCAGTCCCCCTCACCTCTGCTACTCAGAGCAACACAGTTGCCTCTCCCATTTCCGGTCTCCCCTGGGGGCCAGTTTTCATAATCCCAGGTGCTCCCATCAGTCCAGTGAAATCTCCTGCGCCACCACTAGAGAAGGGATAGGCTGCATCAGAGGGCAGACGTCCAGGAAGACAAAGACAACCATGGGATCCAGAGAATGCACACCAAGCACCAAGCATCCCCTTCTGGACACTCACTATATGTATAATCTCTTCTCACTGTTCACCCAGCTAGAAGCCAGATACCCTAGAGATCCATCCCTGAGTGCAGGCAATAGCATCATCACACAGAGTAGGCTTCTCAAACTTCATTGTGTATACAAATGTCCTGGGGATCTTGTTGAAATGCAGATCCTGATTCAGGAGGTCTGGGGTGCGGCCCAAGATTGTGCATTTCAAGCAAGCTACCAAGGGATGCTGATACTACTGCTTCATGGACCACCCTCGAGTAGCAAATGTGATGGCACTTATTCATCCACAATCCCGGAGCCACTCTAACAGAAGAAGGGCTCCATTGTAGACATGAGGCAAGTGAGGCTCAAGGAAGTCATTCAGCTAGTAAGTGACCAAGATGGGCATGGAACCTATCTCGTGACACCAGTGGTGTGCTGGTAAGTGTTTAACAACCAGCTCTGGGGGAAGGTGAGAAGGCAGAGGGACTTGTAGCGGTTGCCAATTTCCTTGGTGTAAATTCATCCACCATGGGAGTTTACAAGCTACAAGCATGAAGCCACTCAACATGGAGTTGGGAAGAGATGTGCATAGTCACTGGTTCTCCTGAGCCAGTACAAGCCATCTCCACCTCATCACCACCTGCCTAAGGTCACCTCAGCTGCTGGGATAAGACTTGAGGCTGGCAGGTGTACCCTCGAGGTGATCAGAAAGAACTTCCTGTATCTGGGAATTGGCCCCTCACTTACCCAGCCCTTCAAGATGCCTCCAATCCAGACCTGGCCTTGATTGATATCCTTGATCTTGTACTGGAGGAGATGGTTTAAGCTGGAGCTGTGTATGGAGACAAGATGGCCTTGGTAGCACCTCTCGCAGACATTCTGCAGAGAGAAGAAGAGGTGGTGTAAGAATTCACTCTCCTTTTACTCAAGTGTATGAGTCTCCAGAAGAGAGCCCTATATCCCTTTTCAGTTCAGAAAGCAGGGACCTACCTGCCCCCCTCAATCTCATCACTTGCTCCTTTTACTGCTGTCAGCAACTTCTTGCAGGAAATAATAATAATACTCAGAATCATTATAGCCCCCATTTATTGAGCGTTTACAATGACCAAGGACTATTCTAAATACTTTCCATGTATTATCTCATGGAAACTTCACCAGAAGTCTAAGATCTTGGAACTATATATCTCCATTTTACAAATGATGATACTGAAGCTCTGAAAAGTGAAAGGACTTTCCCAGGTAACACAGCCATTGACAGGCAGAGCCAGGATTGAACACAGGTCTATCTAATACCAAAGCCTTTTGTGCAAATCAGTGGTTCTCAAAGTGCAGTCTCCAGGCAACAATATCGTCATCACCTGGGAATGTGGTATAAATGCAAACTCTTAGACTCCTCCACAGACTTTCTAACTCAGAAATTTTGGGGAAGGGGCCCAGAAATCAGTGTTTTGGCTTTGAGAACCAGTAGTCTAGATGGATATGGAAGAGAAGGTTGGATCCACACCTTTTTCTGCCATTGGTCCTGCACAGTAGCTTTCCTGCCACTCACCTGAGCTTGTCTAAAGTCCTTGGGGCTTGGCACCAAAAGGTAGTTGACATTCTTGCACCCAGGATGGCCACACAAGTGTATTGTTTCTTCTTCCCTGGGGCACTGCAACTGTTCAGCCAGGGCTGCTGGGTCCAACTCCATGGACTGCTCATCCTCAAAGGTGTCTTGATTGGTGGAAGCCTCAGCCTCCTCTCCTTCTGACTGAATCACCTCCTCTGTCAGGGCCAACTCTCCCTCCTGCTCCCCTGAACCTTCCACATCCTGGGTCAGGTCTGCCTGTGTCTCTCGGATGTCCAAATGGGAGTTATCACTCTCTGGGAAGAAGAGGTAACTTGTCATCAGATAAGGTCTCCCCTCTTCCAGTGCCATGGACAGCTATGATCCCACTCAAAACTTCCTATGGACGCCACCTGGCACCAAGACTAGAAGGATCTCTGAGGTGTTGGGTGAGGCAAGAAGTCTTGGGTCCCGTGCACAAATGGATGAGAACCTGACTTCTGGTTGACACCACAGGTGTGTATTTTGGGGGTGGGAGAATGCACCTGTGAGAATCCCTTTGCCTACACAAGTGGATGGTTTTCCCTTGTGAAGGAGCCCAGATAGAAAGTTCAGGTCACAGTTGTGAGTCCAGGAGAAATCTTAACAGAGATGAGCTGGGTCAACTGAAGAGGGGAGGCTGTGGCCTCGGCCCCTGAGTGCAAAAACAGTGCAGAAAAGAGGAGAAAAGAGAAATATAGACGAGACGAGAAGGGGCGGACTTACCCAGATGAAGAGCAGCAACTGTCCCCAGCAGGAGAAGGGGCAGGAGCAGAGGGCGTTTCATATCTACTCAGTCTTGTGACAGGGGCACAGCTCCACTTTTCCTCCCTGGGATGTCCAGTGTGTCTGCACAGCCCCTGTCACACCGCAAAGAAGAAGAGTTTGTTTAACTGGTTTATTGAAGGACAAACTAGACAGATTCCTTCTTGTCCAATGAACAGACCCTGAGCTGGAGAATCAGGGAAAGGACATTGGGGTGTCGACTCAAGGTGAAAAGTCCCCTTTTTCCTGAGAACTCCATCACTGCTCAACGTAACAACACTTAGCCCAGACCCTGGAGGAACAGGCCTGCTCAGGACCAGGGCCAATTTCACTTACAGTGGAGAAGAAGAGGGAAGAAGTGTAGCCATTAGGCTTCTAAGGACAGATATCTGAGATGTTTGCCAGATAGGGTTCTGCTTCCTCCCAAACCATGGACCCCTCCTCCATGGGAAGCCAGGGGAGCACTCACCTCCTGAGAGTCTGGGGCTCTGCTCTCAGTGTCTCTGGCTGCTGGGCCCCAGAGGCAACCCTTATACTGGGCTTTGGGGAAGTGGGAAGAGACTCAGGGTGGGGTGCGGGGCATTGGAGCTGATCAGGAGTTTGCTCAATCCTCTCCCCCCGAGCCCTGCTCTCTACTATGACTGCAGGGACCTGCCTCCTGGGGTCTACTGCAATCCACCCTGGTGTGCTTGAGAAGACCCCAGATATCTATTGTCAAGGCAAAGGTGTTTTTATTGCCCCTAAATGGCCCCAATCTGAATAATACTCCTTAATCCAAGGATCAGCTTCCCTTTGGTCAATATCCCAACAAATGGAGTGGAGAATCCAGGCATCCAGGAGACCATGAGAAGAGGAGGTAGGAGGTGAAGGGAGCCTCAGCCCCCCTTGGCCCTTATCTACAACAAGCACTTTATATGCATCACGTCCTTGAATCTTCACTTTCATCTCTATCCCATGAGAACATATGATTATCCCTATTTCACAGACATGAAAAGTGAGATTCAAAGAGGGAAAGTGACTGGCTAAGATTTCACTGCAAGCAGGTGAACCAGGATTTCGAAGTCTTTTTGGCGCTAAAACTTCTGTCCCCCTTCCTCCCTCCTTTTCTCACTCTCATTCTCCCTCTCCCTCCATTTCTCACCTTGAATGTGTGAAACACCTATGCTCTTTCTTCTGTACGGAGGATCTAGATCAAGATGCTCAGCCTTTGCACTCTATTTGGAGTCCATTCTTTGTTGTGGGGTCTTCCCTTTGCATTGTAGGAAGTTTAGCAGCATGTCCAGTGTCTACCTACCAGAACCCAATAACACCTCTCCAAGTCATCACTATCAAAAAGGTCTCTACTTATTTCCAAATATCCTCTGGGGAGCAAAATGACTCCAGTTGAGGACCACTGATCTAGAATATGCCATTTTGTGCAACCTCAGGTCATATCTTTCCAGCAAGGAGGCAACAGCTCGAATGGAAAGCCTCAGGCAGAGTCATTCAGACATTGGTGGACCACCCTCCCCACCCCACCCCACCACCCTCCTCCCACCAGCCATCTATTACCAAGGGTCAGGACTAGGGACAAGTGAGTGAAGCAAGATTTAAGGATGCAGAAATCAAGGCAAACAAAATTTCAATGCAATCTTCCTTAAAAGTCAAAATAAATGCAAAAATATCAAAACTTCCATCAACCAAGCTCCAGCCAAATTCAGTGCAGTCCAAGGAGAGACTAGCAAGTGCTAAGTGGTGACTTTGCTGGATATCACTGCCAAGAGCTAGTGGACTTGTCGGGGTGGAGGACTCAACTCTGTGACCTAATGGTTTTCCTCAGATCCAGCTCAGCCCCCAAGTTCTCAGGGCACCAAGAACAGGTTACCCAAAGTGTGAAAAGGCCTGGATTCCTTCCTCCCCTCTGTTCGCTCAAGGCACCCACAAATGGAGAAGTATCACAGAGGTTACTTCTGGGCCTGATTGCAGAGTAACCGTCCTGGCTGTTATCTCCACAGCCCAACGGACCAGATCCTCAGTTTATCTAGCTGACTGGGGGGATTGGCCAATTCCAGGGCCCCCAAACCCTGCTCTCTGGGTTTCAAACTTCAGACCTCTTAGTGGAGGAGGGGGTAGAGGACTAAACCTCCTCCTCATTGTTTTCCTTCGTCCTGGGGCCCAGGCCAGGGGCATCATTTCACGGAGTGGTTGGGTTGAGCAGTAGAGTCAACCACTCTCTTGAACCAGCATCACAACAAGCTTTGCATGTGTTGCTTCATTTCAACATCCCTGTTTTACAGATGAGGAAATGACATCTCAGAGCACTTAAACAAGGTGCCCAAGATCACACAGCAAGTGAGAGACAGTTCTAAACCAGAGACAGGCTCCTTTTGCACTCATGACTGCCTTCCCTCTGCCTTCTCTCACTCACCTCCCTTTTCCACAGCTGGACCCTCCTCTGCCTTGACCCAGTTTTCTTTGCACACGGACCAGGGCAAAGACATTCCAATGGCTTCCTCAGTGAGTACAGTGATGTCCATCCATTAGCTCACACAACTCATAAGAAGTATCATGTTGACCCTACTCTGTCTGACTCCCAAGTCCTCGAGTTTTTGGACACACCCAAATGTGTTACCTCCAGACACTCTAGCGAATGGTGCCAACATTTTCAACATCCATCAACTTCCAAGTCTCTGGCTTACTGTTTGCATTTATGTTCATAGGGTTTGCACACTCTGCCTCCCGAGAGTCTGTCCACCTCCACATTATGCATAGGGTGTGTCTTGCCATCTTGAGAGGCAGTGTTGTGTGATGTATAATGAAATCACAGGTCCCAGAGTCAGCCCTCTGTGTCTCAGTTTTCTCATCCGTAAACTGAGGCTAATGCCAGAACCTACCTCTAATGAGATCAGCTTCAGTACAGCTCTCAGAACTGTCCCTGGAGGATGGTGTTGGGAGTGGCACTTGTCAGGAAACCAGGGCTACAACTATGACCTTAATCTACACAGAAGCCCTGAGTGTAGATTCGGCTCTGCGCTTTGCATGATGTGAGGAGCTAGACAGGTTCCATTGTAAACACACCATCTTCCTTTCACAGAGCTTAGTTAATATCTTGTTGGTCAGGAAAAATACACACAGAAACCTGTATTTTGAAATGTAAAGCCAGTGCCCTTGTGTCATTATTTTCATGTTTTACAACTTTTTTTGTGGATGCATAACATGCATTTTGTCAAGTATGGCACACTGCTCAGGGAAGTTTTACAGAGTGAATGCTCCCACCTAACTGTGCCCACAACAAGATACAGAACTTTCCTGGGAACCCAGACGTCTCCTTCATGCCCCTTCTTGACATTGATCCCCCAAAGGGGATCTCCATGGACTGGAAGTCACACTTCTGTCACAACACACGCCCCCAACAGAAGAGATTTGTGAGGGATAACACAAAATCCACCTACCACTTAGCACAGAGCTTAATGCTTAATAAATGGGAGATTTTGTTACTCTTTTTATTAATATAGGAATAGAGGGAAATAATGCCTTCCCACAACAGAATATAAAGTCCATGAGGGTAAAGAGTGAAAATTCTACTTCAGCTGCATCCTCCACAGTACCCAGCACAGGGCTGAATTCATAACAGTGTTTCAGAGTTCCAGCATCTTTGAAATCAACAGACTATCATGGTACAATTACAATATTACATTGGACCTGTTTGATTTCTATCTCTTTCTCAATTTACTGTGCAAACTTGAGCAAGTAGCTTCTCCTATCTGGCCCATACTCAAAATATTAAAGGTCTTGATTGGCCTCTCTCTATGACCTTGATCCCATCTGTTATTATCTGGATTTGAGGGGTCCTGGAGGAAAGGGGCTTCAGGACACTGACCCCTTACTTTCTGCTTACCTCCCTAATGAAGAGAGGATTCAGGATGCCTTCCTTCCTCATCTCTGATTGGGACACCCTCACCCCAGCTGGGTTGGAGTCCTATGCTCCAAGATGAACCCAAGGTTAAGGGAGTCCATCCTGCCCGCCTCCCCCTGCGCCCTGCACTGTGCTCCATCCCCATAGGATCATGTCCTGGAGGGGAGAGCAGCCAATGCCTCCAGCCAAAGAATCATAATGGTTAAAGGAACATGCTCTGGAGCAGATAGTAAAACCACAGGCTTGCTTGCATCTGGGTATTCAGCCTTGAGAAAATCTTTTAACAGGTCATCCCTTCTCTGAGCCTGGCTCTGTAAGATGGGATAATAATTATGGATCACACAAGGTCATCTCTGTATAGTGCCTGCCACAGTAGGGGGTCATTTGTATGTGCACTGTGTGGTAACAGTTAGTGGCTATTGTTGTGCTTATATTATAAACAACTGTGTGTTCCAGAACAGTAGGGGGCTGTGTCCTAACATATTCCCAGGCCTTATATAGGGTTGAACATATAGCAGGTTGTGTGATATTGGGTATCCCAAGGAGCAGATCCTAAGTCAAGAATTTGTGTGCAAATTTATTTGGGAGGTGCAAGGGTACTAGTAGCAAAGAGAATAATTCACAAGAAAATAT
>NC_060283.1:15283433-15287179 GCF_021613505.1 Equus quagga | reverse complement strand
AGGCCGAAGGCTGGCCAGCAGCCCAGAACCAAAAATCCCAGGCACTGCCATCCATCCAGTAAAAGCTCCTGCAGCTACCCTACAGGATAGAGGAGGGAGAAGGTGGGTTGGAGCATGAGGCAAAAGGAAGACAGGTAGGAGAGCTGGCACTTCCCTGTCTGTTCCTCCTGCTGTCTGCCAGGTATTTTCCTTGACTATTGGACCACGATGGACACTGTTCTGGTCAACCGAAATGTTGATCCACAGTGATCATCACCATCACATTCTATGCATCCCTGTGATGCAGTCATCCTTCTGGTCCTAACAAGAGGTGGGACAGGAGTTTCAACCACATCCTAGAAATGAGGAACCAGGCTCACAGTCCTGCCCAAGTCATAGAGACAGTCAGAGGCTGAGCAGAACTTGAACCCAAACCTCCTCGTTCTAAATCCTTGGCTCTTCCTGATACCTAGGTAGCCCCTTTGATGTCTTGCCCAGGTGTCCGTTTATCCCCAGTTCTTCAGGGGATCATAGAGCAGAAGCACACAGGAATCTGCAGTAAGTTGTGCACTGACTTGGGTCGGGAGAGGCTCCCTTAGAGCTGGGACCCGTCTTACTGGATATTTGGCTGCACCGCCAATCCAGACTTGACCCTGGTTGAGAAATCTGGCTTCGGACTGGATCTTGTCGTTACAGGTGTGGTCATGGATGGAGATGAGGAAGCCCCCATAGCACCTCCGGCAAGTATCCTGCAAGCCAGGATAAAAGAGGAAAATGAAGTGCCCATCCCACAGGAATTCACACTACCTTAGTGCTGGGTCTCCAAGTCTCCACAATTCATTCCCCCACTCCCCACACCAACCCCACAGCCATTTGAAGACTGGAGATCAAAACACAACTTCTGTTTCCACATGATCGACAACTCTTATGCCCCTTACCCGCCTCTAACACCTCTGAGGGCCTCAGCGCATGCTGGCACCCCCAGGGTCCTCAGTGAGGAGAATAAACAGTGAGACAGAGGCCGGAGACATCTCCTCCATGCACTCCTCCCCACCCCAGGCATCAGTCTCAGCCACAGGCCACTCACGTAAGCTTGATTATATGACATGGCTGTCGACACCACAATAAATTGGCAGGTCTTGCATCCAGGGGCGCATTTCAGTTTGACTGTATCCTCTCCCTTAGGGCACTGAAAGTCTTTGTCCACCTCTTCTATGGCTGAGACAGACTTGACAAGCCCCTCTTCCTCAGGGGCATCTTCACTGCCAGAGCCCCCCTCCTCCTCTCCCTTCGTCAGCGTAAGTCCCTCCATAGGAGGCTCCATTGCCCCACGTTCTGGCATCTCCCTATCCTGAGGCAGGGTGTCATCTCCCAAGGGGCTCTCAAAGTTGGATGCTTCAGTCCCTGACAGAGAGAAAGGCCAATTGCACCTCCTTCACATCTCTCTCCCTTCCTCCACAGAACCATGGACAGTTCCCACGTTGCCCTAGGCATCTGAGGCTTCAGCCTTGGAAAGAGTGGAACTTGAAACAAGGCTCCCTGAGGAGAACACAGCCTCCCACATGAGGTCATGGTGTTAAGAGCAAGGTCTTAGCGTCAAGGGGTTGTGGGTTTGTGTACTGATTCCATCATCTACTAGCTTTACTTTATTTGTGATATGGCTGTACAAATGGGCAAGCTCCCAAGGGGAGCTCGAGGGGATGATATGAGGATTAAAGGAGATGATGCACAGAAAATGTTTAGCACAGTGCACTCAGTGAGCTCAAAGTAAAAGGAAGTCATTATTGTGATCATCGTTAACATTATGAATAAACGACAAAACTGAGAATATCATACTATAACCAAGACTGCAGATATACGGATGCCCTGAAGAGTCCCTTTAACTCCAGGCTCTAGAGACCCTGCTCCTTTAAACGCAGAGATCCTGAAATAGGGGATAGCCAGAGAAGGAGGTGACTTTGTGACTCTCACCTTATGTAATGTAGAAAGGAGCAAAGGAGAGAAAGAAAAACTGAAAACCAAAGAGACTTACCTAGATGAAGGGCTGAAACTGCCCCAAATAGAAGAGCCAGAAGTAGGGGGAGTTTCATCTTGACTTTGTCCTGAAATGGAGAACACAGTTTGTCATAAACATACACAATCACAGCAACACCATTAGGGGACCTTGGAGTTAGCTGTAGAAAGAGTAGGCATGAATAGAAGTCAAGATGGACCAGAAAAGCTAATGCTGAGCCCAGCCCCTGAGGCTCCAGGAAGTAAGAATAGAATGAATCAGACAATGAGGGACAGCAAGGTTGGCTTTCCTGTGCACTTGAGTGTGAATAAGGAAGTTATTACTTTTACTTTTTGTACTTAATGGGCCCCTCACAGTCTCTGAAACAAAGAAAATCCAGAAACAATGATTAGTGGCCTTCCTAGGAGTACACAGCACTTAGAAAGTGGGTTCCCTCCTCAAAGCTCAAGAAGCCACATGGGCATCGCTGCCTTCCGCAGACAAGGAGAGCTTTGGCATACCTCAGAAGGAATTGAAAAGTAGAGGATGAGAATTCCTGTCCCTGCTGACACCCATGCAACGTGACAGCTGCACACAGTGCCAGCCAACCCTCCAGAACCTCCCAGTCCAGGCCAGACGTGTCCCAAGGGATTGAACATTTACTTGGAACCAGATCCACTACACCAGAAAGCGCTTACCTACCAAGAAGTCTTCCTGGGTCCGGAGGAGTTCCCAAATCTCAGATCTTCCATTGCTCCGTCCCACATTGACATTTTATATAGTGGCCTTGGAGGAAGTTCCCCAGAGGAAGAAAGGTTTGCCACAGCCTGAAGGATGTGAGAGGGCTGATAAGAACCCCGCATTTCTTCACTTCCCTGGGAAACCCACTAATTTCCTTCCAGCTTCTCTCCTGTCACCCTTTTCAGGAACCTGGAGGCCATTCTAAGATCGCTCAGAGCCAGTGGTTCCTATCCTGTACTGCATTTCAGAATATCCTTGGGAGCTTGTCCAAAACGCACCGCTCTCCTGCTTTACTGGTGGGAATGTGAACTGCCACAGATGTTTTGGAAATGAATCTTCCAATACGTAGTAAAAGCAAAAGTATCATTTGATCAATTTCAGTCTTGGAGACTCTCCTTTGGGAAGAAAAGCACCTGTAAGTAAGAACACTTTTACAAAGTTGTGTATTGCTTTACAGTTTGTAGAAATGAAAGTTTCCACGGCAACAAGGAGCTGACTCCCAGCTGGATGGATTGGTAGTGAATAGAAAGAAAGGAAACAGGGGCATTCCAGGTGGACGGAGCAACATGAGCAAAAGTGTGGAGGTGGGGCGACCTTGGCACATGCACAGGACAGTGTCCTCTCCTTCATAACTGATGCTAACAGGGTACACAACGGAAATGACTGGGAAAAACAGGGAAGAATACATCCCATCTTAAACCAAGGAATGGAAATGTCCTTCCTCTGTATTCACTGATCTCCTTGAGGAGATCGAATCAGAAGTCAAGGGAATGACTCAACAAGAAACCAGACAGAAGCTTTGAGCTGCCTCCTGCTCACTTCCCTCCATAAGCCTTGCCTGCAGGGCCACTTTGCATGTTGGACAGAGCTACTGCAGTCAATGACAAGATGGAGCTGATTCTAGGAGGTCAGATGGCCGCTCAGGCACCTCTACCCCAAGGAAAGTCTCCTGTAGGTCACACAATCCACAATCTGAAAGCCACAGTTTAGTGACCCTGGAAATTCCATTTCATGAACATCCAGTGGAGGTATG
>NC_060283.1:14895938-14919184 GCF_021613505.1 Equus quagga | reverse complement strand
AGAACTTCTCATCCTGGGCTTTGCAGTCTGGAGGCCGGAAAGGGGGATCTCAGAAGCCAGAGTGGGTGGGCCAACCTCCCATTCAGCCCAGCCTTCCTGCCAGGTGGGCTCCCAGCCTGGCTCCCCTCCAGAGCAGCCTCTCCCGTCTTGGACAGCTGGCTGGTGGAAAGTTCTCCCTTCGGTGAGCTGAAACGTGACTGCCTCTAATTACCCCTCAGGAGCTAGTACTTCCCTCCCAGGCACCTCCTAGACCAAGGTTGAGGGGTAGGGGACAGGGGAGGCTGCCACCCCCTTTCTCTCATTGTAGAAAGGTTGGCAGGGTAGGCAGGGGATGGAGTCCTTCCTACTCCTTCCCACCAAGTGAGAACCGGCCTCAGCTTCCTAGACAAGTCATCATTCCCTTACCAGTCTGTCCCGTGACATTGCCCGTCAGTGTGGCATTGCCCGTCAGCCCGGCATTTGGTTCACACAGCTCCTCAAAGTAATGTTCTGTCTTGAAGACAAACACCAGCGACGCCCAACCAAAGAGGACGCCCGCAAAGCCAAGACATTCCAGCAGCCCCGTCAGCAGAGTGGCCACTCGTAGGAGAAGCCCCTGACTTGCCATGGCCTGAGGTGTGGCCAATCCTCCAGTTTCACTGGTGGCCTCCTGGGCTGAGCACAGGAGCTGCAAGGCCTGGTGTTTGAGCACCTGGGAAATTCCTTTGGCAGGCCCTTCCAGTCAGGGAGCTCTCTGGTGCTGGCTGTTCTCGGCTTGGGCAGAACCCATCAGTGATTGAGTCTCTGGTTGCTGTAAAATAAGGGAGAGGTTGCTGGTGCAGGGGGCTTGAGGGAAGGGTACAGGTGGACAATGCCTCCTTTGTAGGGAGGAGAGAGAGGCCAGTTAGGAGAAACAGCTGCAACAAAAAGCCCTGTCCTACCCCGCCTGGCAGGAGAGTGGGGAAACAGGAACTGAGCCCAAATCCTGAAGACTGACCACTAAAATTACAACCGCAGCAATTCTGAGGCAGGCGAGCAGACGGGGAGCCGTCATGTATGTCCTCACAGCTCCTCACAACAACCTGGCCAGTTAGCCTTCGTTATCCTCGGTTTACTGACAAGGAAACAAAAGCTCCAGGAGGTTTTATCAATGAGCCCAAGGCTAGTTAGCCACAACAGGAAGACCAGTCTGATGCCAAAAATATCCCAACTCCGAGGATCCTCCATGACTCTCGGCTAGGACACCCCATGTCCCCTCTCCAGGTCTCCTTCCCCACATCTCCGTCTTCCAGGAAAGTGCCCAGAAGCCCCTCCTCACCCCCACCCCACACCTCCTCCAACAAGTGGTCAGCGCCCCTCCAGATAGAGGCGCCCCCGGAGTCGGCCCGCCAGCCGGAAGGGCCCTGACAGGCAAGGCGGCAGCTGCGGAGGTCCACGACCTCCCCTTCTCCATCACTTCCTTCCTCTCCTGAGCTCACAGTCTGCCCCACGGTTTTCGACCGCCCCTTGGATCTTCTCTCCTCTCTCTCCCTCTAACCCCAACAGAGTCTGTTTTCCTCTTTCTTACTCTCCTTCAGCCTCCTAGCTCCCTTGCCTCTCCTCCCTCCCCTAACCAAGTTCGTTTTAATTACTGCTTCATGTACAGGCAGACCCACAGAAAAGATTCCAAACTCGCAGCGCACACAGGCGCACACGCAAAGAAAACACAGCTACCTGCAGACACGTGGAAACACACATCCCCTAGTCCATGTTCTTTCCTTGACCACTTGGGTGGACAAGAGTACATTTTTCCCCATTTGCTGACCAGCTCAGCCTTCTCTCCTGATCTCATGCCCCCAGTGCTGTTAGCAAGTCCCAGGCACAGAATCAAGGCGCCAACGATCAGGAATGGACAACTTTTCCAGACACCACTCCCTGGAGGGGTGCCCTGCCTTTTTAACTCCAAGGACCCCTTTGACTACTCCCTGCCTCACCCCCAGCCCAGGTCCTGAAAGAGCCTACCCGCCAGACTGTGTTGATTAAGTATTCATTCGTTGCTCCATTTTTTATTAATCAAAGACACATATAATTGCCCATCGGAGCTGTGATCAGTGTGAGATAGCCAGCTGAAGCAGCTGCGTTGCTATCATTCCAGCCCAGAGTAAGTGAGCTGACCACTTCTGAGGCCTGTGTGGCTGTTTCCGTTCAAAGCTCAATTTAGAGAAGAGCTTCTTGCATATTCCATGCAGTCTGCAGGCCCCCATGCCCAGCCTCCTGGATTCCCCCAGGGGCCCAGAACTCAAGTTATTCCAAGCCCAGCCGTCTTTTTAATGAGGAAGACATAAAAGGTTAGGATAGTAGAAGGCTAAAACCAGGGAGTATTTTCCAGATCTCTACCAAAACACAAAGAGGGAAGGAAGTGTGACCAGCCAGGTGACTGACTGCATGGGGAAGGGTGGCTCTGGTCCCGTACCCCACGTATTCACTAGTTACACAGCCCCAAGCAAGCTCTTTGGCTGCCCCTCCTGTGAGATAAGGACTGTAGTATCTTAATTACAGTAATTGTCACGAAAGAACTATGAGATGGGTTTATGAACTCCCGGCAGGTATGGTAGGCAGTAGCCAGACTGGTCCTCTAGTACTGGTCCTCTAGTTTCCAGGTGTGTAGACAGAGCCAGAGAAGTGGCTCTGGGAGGGGACTTCAGAGGAACTTGCCCAAGGTCAATCGTCAAAGTGGCAATGTTTGCCTGACTCCCAAACCTATGTTCTGACACTCTTAGTCTTAACAATGGATGTTTGGGCATTTGAGAAAAGTCTTTTCTTAAAAAACCTAATTGATGAAAAAACCATAAGAAAATACAGGAGCCCAGGACAAACAGGACTTAAGACGCAAGATTTTCTATTTGACTGCAAGACACAAAGACACTGAAATTAATTCAATCCCTATCTCCTGCTCTGGCTTCCATTTCAGTCTCCTGAGGACCTGGGGGATCAGTGAGTGTGGAAGTAGCAAGGGAGGAACAGAAAAAGTCAAAGCAAAGAGAGCGAGATTTTACAACGTCAGTCTAAGGGCCGGCTCACGGGCTATCCGTGCATCCAGGACTGGAGCCCAGGACTCCGGACAGATCGTCAGGGCTCTGTCCACCTCACTTTGTTCTCTCTCTTGGCTCTCAGTGCCCCCCCCCCCCCCCCCCTTCCCCCCCCTCGCCCCCCCCGCCCCCCCCCCCCCCCCCCAGCCCCACCAGCACTGTCTGCAGAAGGCACTGCCTCTAGTGATGTGACAGTGTTACTGAAACTGTTGGGACAATTAGAATATTCTCTGAACCCTTCCATCTTATTTGGTTCGGGTTCCAGCCGCTAGCAGAGGCCGATGCCCTTTGGCTCATTCTCATGCTTCACTCTACCGATGAGGATTAAAGCGTAACATCAGAGAGAGGAGTGATTATAATGAGGCCTGACTGTGTGGCCAGTGTCTTCATTCCTTCTCCCTTCGATTCCTTCCTTCCCCTTCTCCCTGCATCTTTTTTTGATTGATTGATTCACTCAACAGATACATGTGGAGCATGAGGCTTTGTGCCAGGGGCTGGGATTCAGAGAGGAGAGATTCTGTGCCTTCCCTCACAGAGTTCATTCTCTAGTTGGAGAGACACACAAAGAAACACAAGATTTCTGGAGAGAGGGAATGGTCTTCCAAGCAGAAGCCAGCACAGCACATTCAGAGGCATGGAGCCCTGACAGAGCAAGAATATTCAGGAACCAGCTAGAACAGAGGCCGGCAAGGGGCGTGACAACACTTGAGGCTGGAGTGGCCGGCTAAGTGAAGGTGTTTGGACTTCAGCCCATATCAATCAATCACATTCTATTGATTCCACCCCTGAATATCTCTCCTCTCCATCCTTGGCCACTGCCCTATTCAGACCTCATCATCTCTCATTCGGACATCACCTGCCTCTAAACCATCGCCATTCTGCTGCAAGAGTTGATTTCCACGGTTTCCACTTGATGACACTACTTAACTGCTCAAAACCCCTCAGAGGCCAGAGGCCCAGTCAACCAGCTAGTGAGAGCCAGTCCAGGGTCTGGCAATAGCAGCCATGGGACATTATTGCACTGGGGGGAAGAGAGAGCATAGAACTGGGTCTCTTGCATCCTACACAAGTACTCATGCTGGGGGGCTTTTTCTTTGCATTGCAAACATGTTTGGAGATCCAGGCTCCACGCTATAGATATTTTTATGGCAAGGGGGTGGGGATGTGGGTATATTTATTTAGATCAGGGAAGAATAGTTTTCATTCTTTGCCAGGGCAGATGAATGAACTGCACCAAGTCATCCCCCTGGCACAAGAAGTGGCTGGTCCTCAGCAGGGCCACCTTCCAATGCAGCCCCCACCTCTGCACTGACCTCTTTCCTCAAGACTCCTCATAATAACCTCAGCCGGGACCCATCCCCCAACCTCCAATGACCCCTCTCTGATCAGGGTCCCCATACCCTTTCCTGCCCCTCATCCCTTTCCAAATTTTTATATGTGGATAAACTGTAAGCCATTCATAGAAAGGACTTTGATTTCTGATACACAAAGCAAACAAACAAAACAAAACATAAACATTTTGTCTTTTCAAAATCTGGGCTCATGCAAATCAGAATGTTTGGTTTTCCCAGCTATCATCTTGGATGAGGTTTCAAAAGCTTGTTTTGGAAGACAAAAGGTAAATGCAAAGGTTTTCTCTTTCATTTCAATAGGGAAGAAAAATACTAATCATCTTGAGGCAATGCCAAAAACAAAATCCCCAATATTGAGCCCATTACTGATCTTACTGATCCCTCTGCACTTCAATCTCCTCGTTGATAAAATTGGAATCATGTTGTTGTGTGGATTAAGGATAATGTAAGAAAATCGCCCAATTAATACACTCACTAATTAATAAATAGCAGCTATTGTTGTTAACAAAAATTGTTTAATTGATGAAAAATAAAGAGGAAATCATGAAGTCATCTTTGAGGAGGATTGCAAAGTGCTCCTAAGTGAAAAAAGAAATAAATGAGAAAAGAAAATCACTGTGTAGTGGGTGAGCTCAATCATCTGTTTCAGAAGCCTCCCACCAGAACACTGATCTCTAGGTAGCACCTGAATTACAACCTGTAACCCAGGAGGAAGTCCCTCACTTGACTGGGCTTGTTCAAGGCAGGGACCTGGTGGATTGTACTGTGGGCTGTGGAAAGGAAGTCTGTTCACGAACCAGAGCAGACAGGAAGGGGAGGAAGTCTTACAGTTGGACCCTTCAGGGTGTCTCCTGGTGTGTTCAAAGCCGTTCTGACAAAGACGGAGAGTCACTGAATGAAGGTGAGGCCTCCTTGCTCTGGGAAGACTTTTCTCTTTAATCAAGAGGGAATCTGAAAGGATGCCCAAAGAGGCACTGGGGACACAGGGCTGCTCTGGCCAGTCAGGTCAGCCAGCTCAGCCCTGCTGGATGCTAGAGTCAGCGAATGTTGCAACCAGATCAACCTCCCTTCCACCGTGCAGAGAACAGAACTCCCCCACCAGCCACAGGGAGCTCCCAGGCCAGTCCCAGTGATAGAAATGGGGGCCAGAGGACCCACTACACTCAGCCTTATGAACCTTGTGCTGTCCACCTGCCCCCTACCCAGCTCGAATTCCATGTTCATCAAGCAGCTGTTTATTGGCAATTTGACTCCCCACGTAGACTTTGCTAGAACAGAGTGCCCTGGGTGCACTGACAACTTCTGAACCTCCAAAGCTAAGGACCAGGTTGAGGAACACTGTCAGCACCAAGGCATGCCTCACCATTGAGAATAACAAGCATCAATAGGACCTAATATTCATTGAGTACTGACCACCTATCAGGCACTATACTGTGTGTGTTGTGCTTATTCCCTCACTGAATCTCATGACAATCCTATGGCGATAGATGTTGTCATTAGTATCCGTTATCCAGGCCACCTGAGGTCAGAGGGATTAAGCAATGCCGCCAAGATCACACCAGCAGTGGTGTGCACTGAGATATAAACCCTGATGCTCTGACTATGGCCATGTTCTTAACCAGTACCCTACCCAGCCTCCCTGAGGGGGCTTCCCTAGGCACTGGACAGAGCATGAACTCATTTGAGTTAATAACATGGGTATCAATCATTAGTTACATGAATGGGGAAGGGAAGCCCTTTCAGACGCCATCATTGATTAATACAAGAGAGAAGAATTGCCCCTCCATCCAGCCATGGGTCTGTGTCTCCCAGCCACGCTTACTCAACAACCTACATCCACTCACACGAACTCTCACGAAAAGAGGAAATGGATGCAGGAGGAAGAGACAGGATTCCTGAGTGAAAATAACAGAATTTTTGAGATACCCAGCTCCTGTAAGATGAAACGAACAGGAAAAAGCTGGGGCCAATGGAACATCCCACTTTTGTTATGAGAAAGGCAAAGGGAAGCAGGAAGAAACTGGAATCGTCTCCATGTGCTGAAGGAGTTGGGGGTGTCTGGAATTAACTGGGAGGAGGGGGAAAAACTGGGGAGAGAGGGGAATCTCCACTTGCCAAGAGAGCACATAGCTGATAGAAGCCCCGGTACTCCTCTAGCGAGGTCTATGTGTCCCTCTCTCCCCGTCCTTCCTGCAGTGGCCAGAATCAAGTTCTCAGTGAAACTAGAGAGGCCCCTAGGATCTGTAAACAGAACCCTAGGCAAAGAAGCAGGAGACCTGGGGTCTGCAGCACCCTCGCTGGGCCATCTTGGGCATCTTTCCCTTTGGGAAAGCCATGCAGCGTGTGCTGAACATCTCTCAGCCTGACTCTCTGTTATGTGATGCTCGATGTGAAGGTGAACAGGGGTCTGTTGTGGGGTCCAGGCTGCCTCCAGAGGGTGCCCTCCCCTTCCCTACACAGAGAAGGGCAGAAAAGGCCTAGACGGTGAGTCTGCCCTAGGAGTTTCTGCTTGGAAGCTGCAATGGCCTGATAGTGACTCAGAAACCACGGAAGTTCTGGAGGCTGATGGGTTCTTATAGATTGTACGGGCAGCTCTCCTCCTGGGCTGCAAAACCGCAGGACAGGCTGTGACCACTCTCAAGGAAAGAGTCATATACTGCAAAAAGCTTCCTGCCCTCTGAGTCTTAAAGCAAACACAGAGTCAACTCACTCTCCCTTTGAGACAAAACCACCTCTGAGGATACAGCGGGCCTCAAATGTGACCCTTCTCCTAGAATTCTCCTGAATGAAAACACCATTTGGGGTATTAATAATGGCAACGATAATGACAATTATTTATCTGAGTGACGCTTTGGGGCTAGGCATTGTGTTAAGAGCTATACATACTATATATAATCATTTCATCCTTACAGCCACCCCATAAGGTGGCTACTCTCATTATGCCCACCTTAGAGATGAGGAAGCCAAGGCCTAGAGAGGTGAAGCAACTTGGCTGAGTCACATAGCCATGAATTAGGAAGCACTAGACTTCCAACTCAGGCAGGCAGACTCCAGAGCCTGTGTTCTAACCACACTTTTATGCTGTAATGTCCCTCTTCCTGTGCCAATGTCATCATCCTCCAGGAAGCCTTCCTTGATTCTCCCTTCCTCCACACAGAAGTCCTTTCTCTATTCTCTTTGGTCTCACACCGCACCTTTTCATACTACATCTCTCTTATATTTCCCTGATGGTATTTCCTCCCCAGTCTCTCCCTGGGACCTCAGTTGTGATTAGGTATGAGGGAAATGACCTACATGAAACAAACTCACAAGAGACTGACTAATAAGCCTGAAATGCAATTTATTAATTTACACTGAGAAATGAAACCACCCAGCAGACGGGAGTCCTGAGGTTGACTGGTCAGCACAATCTCTTTCAGGAAGGAGAGACTTTTGGGAAAGGAAATCAATACCAGAAGGTTCTTTGCTCGGTACAAAGTCAGAGTGAAAGGAGTGGATGGATTGACACTTAGGTGAAGCCTGACACACCCCTCTAAGGACTCCTACTGCCAAGGGGCCAGAATAGCCAAAGCAGAGAGCCATACGGGTGTCCTCTTCTCTGGATTTTTCTAGATCCTAGGAAGATCTTACCTTGCTGGCTACATATCATGGTCATGGCTAGCTTTTTTGTTTTCTTCTTTGTTTAGGTTAATTTCTGCATATTTGATAGAACTGAAAGGCAATTTCCCATTGAGACTTGCTGAAGAAGAAGAATCAATATATAGTAGCTGTACCGCCCTTTGCAGAGCCTTCACTTCTGGGTCGTCACTTCGTCTTCACACTGCCTTGCAATGGAGGGATGGCGGATGCGGAAAAACAGGGAAGCCAGGCTGCCTGGGTCTGAATCCGGGGAAGTCGGTTTCCCCATCTCTAAATTAGAGACAATAATAGCACCCACCTTACCATTTGGGGAGAGAATTCAATGAGTTAATACACACGAAGCGCTTAGAACAGTGTCTGGCATCTGGTAAGCACTCAATACTTGTTAGCGATGATTAATAATTCATTTTACAGCTGAAAAAACTGAAGCCCATAGAAACAAAATGTCAACTAAAATCATACAGCCAGTAAGTGGTGAAGATCTCATTCAAAATCAAATTCCCAAACCAATTGCATATCCTTTATCCTTCAGAAGAATCCGAAGGAGTGCTGGTTTAAAAATGCAGATACTCACCCACCAGAACGGGTAAAATTTCAAAGGATGAAAATATGGAGGTGTGGCGAAGACACAAAACAACTAGAGGGAGTAACTGGGAACAGCCACTTTGGAAAAGCCTTTGGCAGTTTCTAATTGAGTTACACCAATACCTGCGGTATCAGCCAGGTCTAACCAGGGAAGCAGCACCACCATATATATGGACTTGTCACAGGGATTTGAGTAAGTCGGTGTGGGAGCTGGTTAAGCCGTCTCGCAAAGCTGTTCTCTTTGCCTCTCATGTTGGAGTTTGAATTCCACAGGTTGGCAATGGAAGGGAGATGGAAAGCAGAAGAGATCAAAAAGAGGCTGGACCCCATACGCCCTAACTGGAATGCCACAAGGATGGACTGAATCTCTGAAACGCATGTCAGTTTTGGTTGCCTCTGTCATGGATGATGTGGGTATTTGCAGACACCAAGATCTTTCATCACGAAGCTAACCACATACATATACCCCTCAAGGGTCTCCCTCATGGCCCACCCTAAGCAGAAACACACAAAGAAGGGAATTCAGCCTGGCCAGCTCGGCACATTACGAGGCCACCACACTTACCCTATGATCAGGCAATTCTACCCTAGATATTTACCCAAGAGAAATGAGTGCATGTGTTCACCAAAATGTGTGTACAAGAATGTTCACAGCAGCTTTATTCATAATAACCGAAAACTGGAAACAGCTCAAACACCCATCGATAGAAATATGGATAAGCAAATTGTCCTATACTCGTACAATGGAATACTGCTCCGCAACAACAACAACAAAAAAACACTGGTGCACACAACATGGATTAATTTCACAGACATGATGTTGAGCAGAAGAAACCAGACACAAAAGAGTATGTAATATACCATTCTATTTGTGTGAAGTTCAAGAATGGACAAAACTGATTGATTGTGATAAAAATTGGAATAGTGGTTGATTACTGCCAGAAGGGGAGAGGTGGGTTAATTACCTCTAGTGGGAAGAGGTGGGATGGAGCATTGGGATCCCCGGAAGTGTTCTGTCTCAATATGAGTGGTAGTTGTACAACTCTATTTTATGTAAAAATTCACTGAGCTGCACATTTATACAGTTCATTGGTCCCTTACTGTATGTATGATATACTTTCATTTAAAATGAAATGCAGATTCCTGGCCCCACCCCCCAGAGATACCTGGTGATTCTGATGAGGTTCAAGGACCGCTCTGGGGAACACTCTGCCCTGTCTCTCATTTCTTCTTGAATTTGCTCCTCATTCTGTATAACTATTCATCCTTGAACTCATCCTAAAACCAACTTTTTCAAGGAGAGAGAACATCCAACCTTAATCCTACTTCTCTGGGATTTAAAAAAGCAAATTTCTGTTCATAAAGTTACCCTGCGCGTGGGGCTGAGTCAAACAAAGCTTCTTCCTAGTAACAGCGTTGGAAGGTGTGTTAACAATCTCTGAAGTTGAATCACTCCTGGTTTTACCATGCCAAGTAGTTTAATGGTTTCCCACTTTCACAGACCATTCCTCTGGGAACTGGTAGGAACTGGCGCTTCTTTGTTTTTATAACACTCTCCCACATCCCAAACATCACTCAGCCGCCCTTTACAGCTGCCTCCATCTTGAGAACCTGAGTCTTTTTTTTTCTATTAAGGTAACATTGACTTATAACATTGTATAACTTTCAAGAATATGTCATTATATTTCCACATCTGTATAGACTACATCATGTTCACCACCAAAAGTCTAGCTGCCATCCATCACATGTATGCCCCTCTCTCCCTTTCCTCCTCCTCCCACCCCCCCTTACTCCTTGTTACCACCAATCTGTTCTCTGTATCTATGTGTTTGTTTATCTTCCACAAATGAATGAAATCATACCATAATTGTCTTCCTCTGTCTGACCTATTTTGCTTAGCATAATACCCTCAAGGTCCATCCAGATTGTCACAAATGGCAAGATTTCCTCTTTTTATGGCTTAGTATTCCATTTTATATATATATATATATATAAATTTTTATAATTTTTAAATTATTATATATTAATTATTTTATATATTTATATATACACATACATACGTATATATATGTGTATATATATAAATATATATATGCTCATCTTCTTTATCAATTCATCCATTGATGGGCACTTAGGCTGTCTCCCTGTTTTGGCTACTGTGAATAATAATGCTGCAGTGAACATAGGGGTGTATACATCTTTTCAAATTAGTGTTTTTGTGTTCTTTGGATAAAAACCCAGAAGTGGAATGGCTGACTCATATGTTAGTTCTACTTTTAACTTTTTGAGGAACCTCAAATCTGTTTTCCATAGTGGCTGCACAATTTACACAGGGTTCCCTTTCCTCCACATGAGAAGCTGAGTCTTTTAGGGACTGGAGGTTCTTGCTCCCTGAGGGGCGGGGCATCCTCCCTGGGGAAAGCTCTCAAAGGTCATAGGAGTCCTAGACGCAAACATCCCAAGCTTCCACAGAGCTCAAAATGAGCATAATTCCCTTTCTTCCTGCTTAAAACACAAGGTACCTGTGGAGGACATGGCACCAACGTGTGCTCAGGTCACTCTATCCCCTTCCAAGCTTCAGGTTCCATCCTTCATAGCTGAACCTGGGCCGCGGGATGCTGTTTCCTGATGGAGGAGAGGGAAGAGACAGAATAATCACTCGTATTTACACAACTCTCTACCATTTGCCAAACAAAGCACTTCCCCAAGCCCTGCCTGAGCACCTGCCCCACCAGCCGGAAAGGATGCAGGACAGTCCTGGTAGAGGGGTTTGGTTTCAGTGTCCCCAGTGAGAAGCAGATACCTCCCAGCAGAGATGCTATCAGCTGTTCATCAGCCGGCACCTGATACATATCTGGGCTCAAGGGAAGTCACACCGAAGAGGTGCCATTGACAAATTAAGTGATTAGGATCAGGCCCAGCAGCTGAGTAGGTGAGAGAGGCAGGGGTTGTGACCATTTGGCAATCTGAGGCTTCTAGAAGAGCAGACACGGGCTAAGTGTACTTTCCATGCAGTCTCTCCCTGCCACCAGGTGACAAGTCAGCCACAGAACATTTCTTCCATCTACCAAACCAGACAACCAGGGAAGCCAGAGAGCTGGACTGAGGGAGGGAGGATGCCTTCCTGCACTCTCTGCCCCCATCATCAGTCTTCCTCCAGCTCACACAGCCCTCCCTATACTGTGGCTTGGGCTAATTGTAGCCAACCTGCCTCATCTTGCAACTTGTGCACTTCAAAGTTGGGCTCATCAGAGTTTCTTTCCTCTCCTGACACGGTCAGCCCTTAAGGCATATAAAGGTGCAAAGGAGAGACCTGAAGTCAAATCTGGAAACAAAGAAGTCCAAAGCTAGTGATGGGGCTGGAAGAACGCTGACAAGTGGGGCTCTGAGAAGCAGGCAGGAAGATTGGTCCAGAAAGGGCAACGGGAGCAGACTGATCCCCACTGAGTTCTGCACACGGCTTGGTCTATACATTGTCCTGATGATGGACTGGGGCCACAAAGGATCCAGGAGGTCTCAGGGGCACTTGATCAAAGGCATATGTATCTATGGTTTTCTGGGATGGGGCACCCAGAGGGCCAAGAGCTGTGAAGGATCCAGGTCAGGCGACAGGACTCTGGAGTTAAAACAATCAAAAAGGAGTTGGGACTAAGGCTGCCTAACACCTGGAGGGAATGTCCAGGGAGGCTGAAAAGTGACCCTCAGGCAAGACTGGGGACACCTGGAATTGTTCCTGGGGGCACTGCCTTGATGAATGCCTTTGAGAAAGATGCAAAGTCTGGGCTGTTTTCTGACCTGGACCTCAGTCACTTGTCCTGATTCCTCAAGAGAGGAGACTCCAAGAAAAAGGAGAGAACCAAACTGCCTTGGGAATTTTACTAAAGAGTTTATCAGTACGAAGAGAACCTTCCCCTCTCAGCCAGGACAGGAGGCAACTGGGAGATCTGCCCAGGTCGGAAGGAGAAGCCAGCAGCAGCAAGCCAGCAAGCAATAACAGCTGCAAGACGCACGGGTCACCCTATCAGGGTTGCCTTTAGGGGGATTTTGCCCCCACTAAGTCTACAGAATTGAGGTCTGAGAGTCAAAGGTCATTACGATCTTTGTCCAAGCCCCTGATGGCCACCCTTCCTCCATGAGCCTGCCTCCAGCTCTAAGACACTCTCCCTGCATGGACTTGAACAAGTCCCTCCTCCTCTGAGCCTCCTCGGCAACCTGAAAGTGGAAAGGGATTGCATTGAGCTCCCTCCCAGAACTCCATGAGCATCCATCAGATTTGGAAACCTCTGCTCTGAAACCACAGAGGGTCACCCAGGGAAGTCCCTAAAGCATTTACCATGTCTAATGCTTTAAGTTGTGCTTATAGGAACCAAAGCAGAACAATGCCTGGTGGCCAAACGGCAGAACCAGTCCAAACCAGAGAGGTCCGAGACAGCGATGGGGTGCCATGGGCACAAGGAAACGTACAAAAGGTGCCACGTGCAAGAAGGGAAGACCCGCGCATGCCCTAAATGCCCCGGCCCTGAGCAATGACGTGGAGACCCCTCCCCCTTCACATCCCATGAGAACCCTGCTCACCTTCCCTTTGAAAAGAACAGGGGCTCTGCCTCCTCCATTCATTTATCAATGAATAATGTTTCTGCTCTGCTGTTCCGACCCTGGTCTAGTTCTATCCGTGCAGGCGGCTCCAGGCAAAAGGACTCACTTGCGGGTCACTGGTCCCTTGGGACTTGGTAACAACAGTGCTGTCCCCCCACCTCCACCATCATCGTCATTGGAGGAGGCAGGCCCGAGAGCACTGGCACTGAGTGAGGGCCTCTGGCTGGGAGCAGCTCGGGTGCTGAGACCTGGGGCACAAGGAGGGCCAGGTAGCAGTCAAGGAGGAGGTAGAGCCACTCATTTACCCCTGAGGCAGGCTGCCTGGGCCCCAGCACCTCGTGGCTGCCTGTGCATCAGCGCTGAGCTCCCAGGGTCCCAGAAGAAGCCGTTGTTCTTCCTTTATTAAAGTGACCTGAAACCCTGGACAGGTTGCACTGCTGTGGGCCTCCCTTCTCCTCATCCCTCTGCAGGAGAAACCACCCAGCCCTCCATGCCCAGCCTGGCTCCTCCAGGAGGACCTCTGCTCTGTCCCTCACTGCCTCACGCCCTAGCAAACTCCTACTTATCCTTCAGAGTGTGGCTCAAATATCACTTCCTGAAGGACACTGTCCCCAGTCCCCAGTCTGGCGCAAATGCTTTCACTATGGCCCGTACTTGTTCATCGTAGAAATTATCCCTGCTTATAATTACACATTTGTGTTTGAGATTATTTGATTTCTGAGTTCTCCCCCACCACTGCAGTCTGTAAACACCAGCGCACCATGCGGGCAGCGACCTTTAGTCATTTATTCAACAACCATTTATTGGATAACTACTGGGTGCCCGGGGCTACTGATACATCAGCAAATAAAAAGACAAAAATCCCTGTTCTCATGGAGTTTACGTTCTAGGAAGAGAGAGACAATAAACAATAACCTTAATAAATAAACAACTGAGATAGAATGTCGGAAGGTTATGAGCACGCTGTGCAAAAAAGAAAAAGCAGATCAGGGTGTGGGTGGACGTGAGTGCCAGGTGGGAGCATGAGGTGCAGGATCAAACAAGCAGGTCAGGGAGCCTTCAAGGATCCAGGGCTTGGCAGAGGGCTGCCGGTCACTGCTAAACTTCCAGCCTCAGCCCCATGCTTGGCACCCAGTAGCCATTTAATAAATTATTAAACAGATGAATGGGTGGATGAATGGATGGATGGTCTTTCTTTAGCTATGCTTAACATCCAGCCAAGACACTGTTACCTGGACCTAGGGGGCTGTGATCGTCATTGTGGTCGACCCCCTCCCCCTGAACATCTCTTCTCCTCTCCCCACTGTTCAGCAATAACATGGCTCCGGGTTTGATCCCATCTGCAGGGCTGCCCTGATGAGTCCAAGATAATCATGGTGGTATCACACCCTTGCCAGAGACGGCTTCGGGAACCCAACTTAAGCCAATCGGTGTTCATTATCCTCCAATTCTTTGACTCAGGTGGGTTTTGACCTAAGATATCCCAGAGAGGAAGGAAAGACTTTTCTCCTATGCCTGGGGAGGGCCTGCTTTCTCCTCCTGAAGACGGACAGTGAGGCATGCTTAAGCCAGTTTGGGTGGGGTTTTCTAGAACTTGCACACCCAAACTACTCTAATGAGGGGCATTCCTTCTGCTCCCACTGTGTGCTGGTTTGACCCCTCACAAGCCAACTTTTTCCTTTTTGCCAAGGTCATAGAGGGGTCTCCCCATTGTGTTGCCCTATTTCTATGCACCGACCAGCACCAGCTCCTTTACCCTCTCAACCACCCTATGAGATATATATTATCCCCATCCTAGAAACAAGGAAATGAAGTCCTAGAGAGGTGACGCAGCTTGGGCTCAGCGAAGCTACTGAGATAGATCTTGACCAAAAACCTGCCTCGGAAGCCACCACCCGCGGCTAGTCAGAGAAGGGAGAGGATGAAATCTTCCACTGAAAAGAGATAGAGAGGTCCCAGGTCCTGCATGTGCTGTGAAAGAGGCATTCCCATGCTGACATCCCAACTCCTCCCACCTGGGTCCACTGACGCTGACGCTCCACCTGCAGCCTGGATAGTCCCCATTTCTTAGGTGGGTCTTGCTGTGGGCAGGAAATTCTTCTTTTTTTAATTTTAAATTATTAAAAGGGTGATACATGCATATGATTCTAAAAAGCAAACAGTGCAAAAGGTTACATAGTAAAAAATGTCTCCCATGATCAGGAGCATGCCTAGGGGTGGCTGTTGTGCCATGTAGGTGTGAAGATCTCTATTACTCACATCCCCAACCCCCTCAAATTACCCTGAGTCTCGAGTACAGTCTGCTGGCTGGACAACCACTGCTGAAAGACCAGCCCTTCCCTCTCCTCTCAACAAGAGTCCTTCAGTCCAAAATTCTGGGGGAAAATCTGGGCTCCTCTTACCTCTTCTGTTTATGTCCTTCCAGAGACAGTCTATGCATGTATCACTATATGTGTGTATAATTATATATATTTCATCCCACATGGTTTTGACACAAATAGTAACATACTATTACATTGTTCTGCACCTTGCTAAGTTAACTTAGTGTCTCCGACATGGTTCCATATAAGAACATATAGACCTTCTTGTTCTTTTTAATGGCTGTATATGGATATACCAAAATGTATGTAACCAATCCCGTATTGCTGATATTTAGGTTATGTCTCCTACATCATATGTGCCTACAAACAAGAAGGCATTGACTATCAATCTACAGACGTTTTTGTGTACATTTCAAGAATACCTGCAGAATAATTTCCTAAAACGTGAACTTTGGGGTCAACGAGGATATGCATTTTTAATTTAATAGTGGTTGTCAAATTGTCTTCCAAAGTGGTCGAACCAATTATTAAGACTGCCACTCATAAAAAACAAGTGCCTCTTTTCTCCATACCCTGCAGAGGCAAGAAATTCACAGGCACACTTTGGAGGCATGGAGCGGGCAGAGTGGGAAGACCAAGAACTTGTGGGTCAAACAGATCTACACTTAACTCTGGTCTCTGTCACTTACTCGCTATGTGACTTGAACACATGCCCTAACCCCTGCAAGCCTCAGCTCCCTAACATATAAAGTAGAAATGAAAAATCATATCCACTTCACAGGCTCGTTCTAAAGAGTCAATAATAAAGTTTCAGCTATGCAAGATGAATAAGTTCTAGAGATCTGCTGTGTGTCGTTGTTCCTGTAGATAATAATACTGCAGTGTACCCTTAAAAATCTATTAAGAGGATAGATTGCATATTCAGTGTCCTTATCACAATAAAATAAAAAGGATTGTCTAAATTTTTGCCCAGAGATGGAGAAAAATAAAAGAGCCAATTGAGATAATATATATAAAGTTGCTAGTGTTAATGCCCAGCTGTAGTGTAAGCCCTGGCAGTTGGTTTTTTTTTTTTTTTTCTTTTTTGTCATGTGCCTAACTTAAGTTTTCTTTGCTGAGGCATCCGTTTCAACGGGTAGCTATCTTGAATAAACACACTGCCAGCCAAATGACTAGATAGAGCCAGGCCACCTCCCCCACTGAGGCTCCTTTGTTTTAGACATCTTGGTTGATTTCGATAACTGACCGTTCGGCCCTTGTTTTTTCTCTTCCCATGCTTTATATTCCCGCTCTTATGTTTTAAATTCACCAATAAAGAGTAAGCCCACGAAACTCTAGGCCCCCACCCTCGACCCCAATAGAAGCAGAACCCCAGGTCCACACACTATCTTTCTCTCTCCCCACAACCTCCCTGTGTGGCCCCAGATGTGGTACGTAATTTCCAAGTTCCGCAACTAATAAACCTTTATTTTTTCAAAATTTCCTGATGGTTGCTGAAGGGTGTCTTGCAATCATAATAAGACGCACAAAGGCTGGTCCAACCACAATAGCTGTTTTTGGCAGCCTGAGGCTGATACAAAACAATGGCACATAGTAGGAGCTTAATAAATGGCAGTTAATTTCTGTAGTGGGCAGTCTTCTGAACCTGAGAGTCCTCTGTCCATTAATGGCTTTGATCTGGATCTGGCTCAGGCAAGACCCGGGGAAGCCCTGAACCTCGGGCAGAGAGGGGGCATGGGGCAGGTCTGAATGCACCCAGCTGGGAGAGGCTGGGAGAGTCCAAAGAGGGGATCTAGCTGAGTCAGTTCAGGCCCCTGAGAACGGCTGTAGCTGAAAGTGCAGGAAGTGTGGAGGAAGTACGACTGGAATGGGAGGTTGGGTCTGTAGCATAATATAGTTCTGTTTTTCCCAAAGAGGGCTATACAAGATGAACTTAGGTGATTTTTTTAATACTATTAATTTTTTTTTATTTTTTTGTCCACTGAAAAACATAACCAACACATTTAACAGATGATTGCAAGGGGATTCTTGCTTAGGATAATGCTAGAGTAGACATTCAAATGTTTCAAAACTGAGTTAATGTAAATTTTAAAATTAAGTATCATTCTACATGATATGTGAGCCACAGTTATCCCAAAAATCATGACGGTGATACACAAATGACTGAAGTTCTTTAAACATTGACATGCAAAGCCAATGATGGAATTCAACACAAATTCTGGAATCAGACGGCCTGGGTTGAAACCCAGCTCTGCCACTACTTACTGTGTAAAGTGAGGCAGGTGGGCTAACCTCACTGGATCACAGGCTCCTAATCTGTAAAATGGGGATCATATTAGTTTATACTCACAGGGTTGTCATGACAATTCAATGAAATCGCATGCACGACTCACTCACCTCACTGCCTGGAATGTAGTAAACCTGACAAATGGGATCATTGTCATTATTATAGTGACCATTGGCTAAAGAGTTTTGACCTTATTCTATAAGCAATAAAAGAGGTTTGTTTTTATAGAATCCACTCTGTTGTGAAAATAGTACTTCAACAATAGTAACAAGGAAGATTCTTAAACAAAAAGGAAAACCACTCAACATTCTCCCAACCTTAACTAATTTTCGTTTTTGCATATTCTTCTCTAGACTTTGCCAACATGAATACCTACTGTTCATGATTGCAATCACAATGTTCATGAAAATTTCATATCCTGCTTTTTCTCAAGAAACATGTTATAAACAGTTTCCATGCTTCTGCATATTCTTTCTAATTATCATTTTTGTGGCTGCACAGTATTGCATTGACTAGATTAGCCAAGGTTTTCTTAACTATCTCCCTGCCCATAGAAATGAGGGAGGATAATGCCAGTAACATGCCTGGAGCTTTTTCAATCTATTGAATTATGTTTTCAAGATCAATTCCCAGAAGTGAGATTAATGGGTCAAAAGGTAATAATGTTTTCAAGGCTCTTGTTACATTTTACTAGATTGTTTTCCAGAGCATTGCACACTGCTTCCAGAGACGTAGGAACACAGACTTCATCCAACCTTGCCAGCACTGGGTGATGGTGTTTGTAAATTCTGCTAATTTAATAAGTATGAAACACTATCCTGATTCTGCTTTCATTTCCATCTGTTTGAGCACTAACAGGTTGAACTGTTTTCCAGAGACTTGTTTACTCTCTGCTTATCCTCTTGGGTGAAGCAGTTCTCCACATCCTTCACCTGTTTATCTGGGGAAGTCTTGAGCCTTTTCTTACCAGTGTGAGCACTTTATTCTTAGTCAGTATTAATCATCCAGCCCAATTTGGCCATTGGAGCCTTCTGAGCAGAAGGGCACATGATCAAAACTACACTTTGGGAAGATTAATTTTGACATTAGTTGAGGAAAATGGGCTGAAACATAGAGAAATCTGTCAGCAGGCTACTGCAATCAACCCTGTAGCGGGGGCCGGAACTGCGCTGTGGCGGTGGGAATGGGCAGGAGGGTCCACGTCCTCCGTACTAGAGCTTGTGGCTCTTTGCTTTGCCTCACACAATGCCTCTCACACACGTAGACACTCTCCCTTGCAAATTCAGTGGCTTCAGTCCACAGAATCCGAGGGGAAAGAGATTGTTCTGCCCTGTCCATTCCCTGTATACATGAGAAAAGTGCTACCCGTGGAGGGTCATGCAGTGAGAGGATGCCATAATCTCCTTCCTCATCTGGTGTCGCCAAGGAGGTAGGGGAGGCCTTGGAGAATTAGCCCAAGAGCAAGGGGAATCGTCAGAGTCTTCCACCCCATAATATGAGTTCCCAGACTAATAGAGCCTAAAACAACTCATTGAACAGCTACTCCCAGGCATCGTTTCCCAATACTCCCCCACACCCACTCTCCATCCCAAACTGCCCCCTCCCTCTGCCGGACATCAACATGACAGGCAGCACCTGGTGTCAAGATTGTCTGTCAGACAGGGAATCCAATAGGTCAACAACATTTGCCAAGTGCCTACTCTGGGCTGTGTCAGGTGGACGAAATAAACAGTCAAAGAAAACATGGACCCTGCGCTCAGCGAGTGCACAGTCTAGTGAGAAAGGGAGGCTCTTTCCACCAGGAACAGAACTCCAGCAGACACAATGGGACCCAACTTTCCAACCAATGGACCTCCAGGGAGCCAAAATTCTGACTTTTGGTGAAGACTGGCATGGAAAGTCATGAAAGAAGGAAAGACTCAGCAGACTTGGATTCAGAGCCTGATTCTGCAGCTTCCTAGTTTTACCTCCAGTGAAGTGATGTGACCTCTGGGCTGGCCTGCCCCTAACATTTGCAGGGCCCGGGCTGTAATGCAAATGCAGGCACTGGTACCATAGGCTGGGAGGTTTCTCCTCACCACATCAGTCTATGCTGGGCAACCCCTGCTCAAAAAGTACCCGTAGCCTCCCACCACACCAGCATCATTCATTTGTGTTCTTCACAAATGACGTTGGAAATCAAGGTTCAAATTTAGAATAATCTGACTCCTTGGGATTCTACACAGAAATGTAGCTATCTCATCTTCTCCTCCAAAACATAGCTCCATCCCAAACAACAAGGGGCCTTAGCTATATGCATGGGAATAGCCCACCCACATGTCCAAGCTCCAACCATACACCTCCAAACAGCTGCCCCTCAGCCACCCTTTGGCTAGGGTTGCACACACTGGCAGAAAGGTAGATGGGAGGAGATGCTCACAGAGACCCTGGAAGTAGACTTGGGCCATTTTAGCAAGAGATTCCAGGGTCCTAGATACCCAAGGTATGGTCTAGAAGGGGAATCAGGCCCCCAGATGGTGCATCCCCTTGGGCTGAGGGACTTTTTGCCCCACTGAGGAATGCTGACTGGAGGAGGACTGGAGCAAATCCCTCTAAGGCATGGGGCCCAGGGCAAGACCCTTCTTCCCTACATCTATGGGCAGTACCACCTCCCAGTTTGTTTCTCCATCTGTAAAAAAAAAAAGGGATATTAATAGACCCTCCCCCACAGAGCCGCTCTGAATGTTAAATGAGCCAACACACATATGTTCATGACATGAAGTCAGTGGTTAATAAATGGCAGTTATTATAAATAACATAACTGGACAGAGACCCTGGAAACCAAGCAGGGAAGGAGGAAGCACATTCTGATACCCTCAACCTTTAAACTAATCTAGTTTAAGTTTTCTTCCGTATTTTAGAAAGGACTTGGAAAGAAGCCCTGTCCCCATCAGGCCAGGCAGAGCAGAACATGGAGCTCACTGTGGGAAGGGTTCTGGGTGACAAATGCAAGCCCAGCCCCTTCCCCCTCTCCCCAGAGTATGCATGCTGTCACTGACAGGCTCAGGGGCAGGCCTGGTGGCCAACAGCAGGACTGAGGAGCCCAGATTGAGGTCTAGGGAAATGCCTAGAAATTCTGATGTCCCGCTGCGGCCCTCATCACACCCCCAGGGCTGAGGAGGTGGGGGCAGCATGGGATCCAGCTGAGAGGTTCCATTTTCAGTAGCTTCCAATTCTGGAGTCTTTTGGGTGTTCTGAGACCCAATTTCCAACATGGGGTGAGGGAGTTCCCCACCCCAACAGACAATTCTCGGACATCAGCAGGGTGTCCTACAATTCAACTCAATTCTGATACTATCCACCCTGAGACAGCATCAGATTCCCCAGGTGAAGGGTTCAGTCCGACAAGACTACCCCTTCACTCTCCACTTGAGATGCCAGTCTTAAAGCCAGGTTGTCACCTGTGCTTCTGACTGACCAGCTACAGATGGGAGGTTCCAACAATCCCCTCCTTGGACTTCAGACTCCAGTGGCAAAGCCAGGTTGTTACCTATAATAAATAAATGAAAAGCAATAGGATATATTAGTCTATGAGGAAGCCATTTGGTTTAAAACTAATTCAGCCTGACCTCATGTTTCCAAAAATCCCTGGCACGGCCTGTTGAGTAGGAATTGTACATCTGCCTTAAACATTTACAACATCCTAAAGATAAGAATGATGCCCCTAAAGATACGGATGTAGCTCCACACCCCCCATATCATTTCCTTAAGGATAAGCATCTCTTCCTAGAAATTAAGGATTAATTTCTGACCTGCTGTGCTCACTTTGTGATCACTGACCTGCTGTGCCAGCTAAGCATCTCATGACACTAGTAAAAGAGATCTTCCTGCCACATGTGACATATGCTCTTTGTTCCAAGACAGTGTACAACCACTCTGTACACCCCACTTCTTGGGTGTGCTTCCTTCCTTGGGGAAGGAAGCCCCCCAGGCTATAGTCCTCGGACCTGCCTCACAATAAAGTCACCCCAAATTTTAATTTATAGATTGATCATGGATTATTTGAGTTGACACCTGTACTTCTGACCAACTGGCTATCAATCAAAGGTTTTTACTACCTCCTCCTAAGGTTTGATTAATTTGCTAGTGCAGATCATAGAACTCAGAGAAACATTTTACTTACTAGATCATTGGGTTGCTACAAAAGGATATAACCCCAGGACAGCCAGATGGGAGCCATGAAGAGGGCAAAGTATGTGGGAAAGGGTGGTGCTTCTGTGCCCTCTCCAGGGGAGCCATGCTCTCTGCATCCCCACATGTTCACCAACCTGGAAGCTTTCTGAACACTGCCCTTTTGGGGTTTTACAGAAGCTTCATTACAGAGGCATGCTTGATTAAATCACTGACCATTGGCAACCAAACTCAATCTCCAGTGCCCCCTACCCTCCCCAGAGGTTGGGAGGTAAGATTGAAAGTTCCAACACTAATCATATGGTTGGTTCTCCTGGCAACCAACCCCCATCCTTAGGTGCTTCCAAAAGTCACCTCATTCACATAACAAAACACACCTTTATCATTTTCCTCAATTAGGAAATTCCAAGGGTTTGGGGAGCTGTGAGCCAAGAACTGTAGCCAAAGACCAAGTATATATGAGAAATAGATTATGGTCATCTGAATGACCAAATATATATTTCTTATAAATCACAGTATCACACAGAGCGATAGAAAAACAAAGATGTCACAAAGTCATGGCTTCGTAAGACTTTGAAGAGCATCCAGACCACGATGCTCCTCTCAACAGCGAGCCTCAAGCCCAGAGAAGAGAGAGGTCTGTCCCGGGTTCCACAGCCATGGAGGCAGAGTCCAGACTAAAACTCAAGACTTCTGATTCAGGTTGGGATTGCGTTAGATTGAATTGATGGCTTTCTGTCACTAGACTGCAACATCTATTTTCACAGGTTGTTGTTAGGCTAAAAAGAGAAAATCAATAATAATAAGTGTTTATTCAGCACAGGGTCAGGTACTCTGTTAGGTTACTTCATGCTTTATCTTATTTAATCCTCAAGCAACCCTTTGAGCTGGGAACTAATATTACCCACCACCCATTTTCTGGATGAGAAAACCTGGGCTTAGAAAGGTTAAACACCTTGCCCAAGGTCATCTAGCTAAGGCAGCAGAGAGCCAAGCCATAAACCTGTCAAAGCCTGTGCTCTTGACCACTGAGCAACACCACCTCATACACTAACTGCCAAACGTCCCACTCAGTGAGCTTGCCACACAGGTGGAGAAAAGAACCAGGGCAGTTCTGTGGACTCACTAGGTGGGGTCCCCCAGAGGGAAGAGGAGCCTCAGGTGTCACTCTGAGAGCAGGGGTGCTCATAGAGAAAGTCGAGACTCCTCTAGTTCGTGCCAATATCCTCCATCTTCTACACGACCTCCT